>NW_021822728.1:226374-252626 GCF_901001165.1 Salmo trutta
TAGGGGGGACAGCCACATATCAGTCAGCCATCTATAGATATCTAGGGGGGACAGCCACATATCAGCCATCTATAGATATCTAGGGGGGACAGCTACATATCAGCCATCTATAGATATCTAGGTGGGACAGACACATATCAGTCAGCCATCTATAGATATCTAGGGGGGACAGCCACATATCAGTCAGCCATCTATAGATATCTAGGGGGGACAGCCACATATCAGCCATCTATAGATATCTAGGGGGGACAGCTACATATCAGCCATCTATAGATATCTAGGTGGGACAGACACATATCAGCCATCTATAGATATCTAGGGGGGACAGCTACATATCAGCCATCTATAGATATCTAGGGGGGACAGCCACATATCAGTCAGCCATCTAAAGATATCTAGGGTTGACAGCCACACATCAGTCAGCCATCTATAGATATCTAGGGGGGACAGCTACATATCAGTCAGCCATCTATAGATATCTAGGGGGGACAGCCACATATCAGTCAGCCATCTATAGATATCTAGGGGGGACAGCTACATATCAGTCAGCCATCTATAGATATCTAGGGGGGACAGCCACATATCAGTCAGCCATCTATAGATATCTAGGGGGGACAGCTACATATCAGTCAGCCATCTATAGATATCTAGGGGGGACAGCCACATATCAGTCAGCCATCTATAGATATCTAGGGGGGACAGCCACATATCAGTCAGCCATCTATAGATATCTAGGGGGGACAGCCACATATCAGTCAGCCATCTATAGATATCTAGGGGGGACAGCCACATATCAGTCAGCCATCTATAGATATCTAGGGGGGACAGCCACATATCAGCCATCTATAGATATCTAGGGGGGACAGCCACATATCAGTCAGCCATCTATAGATATCTAGGGGGGACAGCCACATATCAGCCATCTATAGATATCTGGGGGGACAGCCACATATCAGCCATCTATAGATATCTAGGGGGGACAGCCACATATCAGTCAGCCATCTATAGATATCTAGGGGGGACAGCCATATATCAGCCATCTATAGATATCAAGGGGGGGACAGCCACATATCAGTCAGCCATCTATAGATATCTAGGGGGGACAGCCACATATCAGTCAGCCATCTATAGATATCTAGGGGGGACAGCCACATATCAGTCAGCCATCTATAGATATCTAGGGGGGACAGCCACATATCAGCCAGCATCTATAGATATCTAGGGGGGACAGCCACATATCAGCCATCTATAGATATCTAGGGGGGACAGCCACATATCAGTCAGCCATCTATAGATATCTAGGGGGGACAGCTACATATCAGTCAGCCATCTATAGATATCTAGGGGGGACAGCCACATATCAGTCAGCCATCTAGAGAGATCTAGGGGGGACAGCCACATATCAGTCAGCCATCTATAGATATCTAGGGGGGACAGCCACATATCAGTCAGCCATCTATAGATATCTAGGGGGGACAGCCACATATCAGTCAGCCATCTATAGATATCTAGGGGGGACAGCCACATATCAGTCAGCCATCTATAGATATCTAGGGGGGACAGCCACATATCAGTCAGCCATCTATAGATATCTAGGGGGGACAGCCACATATCAGTCAGCCATCTATAGATATCTAGGGGGGACAGCCACATATCAGTCAGCCATCTATAGATATTTAGGGGGGACAGCCACATATCAGTCAGCCATCTTGAGATATCTAGGGGGGACAGCCACATATCAGTCAGCCATCTATAGATATCTAGGTGGGACAGCCACATATCTGTCAGCCATCTTGAGATATCTAGGGGGGACAGCCACATATCTGTCAGTCAGCCATCTTGAGATATCTAGGTGGGACAGCCACATATCAGTCAGCCATCTTGAGATATCTAGGGGGGACAGCCACATATCAGTCAGCCATCTTGAGATATCTAGGGGGGACAGCCACATATCAGTCAGCCATCTTGAGATATCTAAGGGGGACAGCCACATATCTGTCAGTCAGCCATCTTCAGATATCTAGGTGGGACAGCCACATATCTGTCAGTCAGCCATCTATAGATATCTAGGGGGGACAGCCACATATCTGTCAGCCATCTTGAGATATCTAGGTGGGACAGCCATATATCTGTCAGCCATCTTGAGATATCTAGGTGGGACAGCCACATATCTGTCTGTCAGCCATCTTGAGATATGTAGGTGGGACAGCCACATATCTGTCTGTCAGCCATCTTGAGATATCCAGGTGGGACAGCCACATATCTCAGTCAGTCAGCCATCTTCAGATATCTAGGTGAGACAGCCATATATCTGTCAGCCATCTTGAGATATCTAGGTGGGACAGCCACATATCTGTCAGCCATCTTGAGATATCTAGGTGGGACAGCCAAATATCTGTCAGCCATCTTGAGATATCTAGGGGGGACAGCCACATATCTGTCAGCCATCTTGAGATATCTAGGTGGGACAGCCACATATCTGTCAGCCATCTATAGATATCTAGGTGAGACAGCCACTTATCTGTCAGTCAGCCATCTTGAGATATCTAGGTGGGACAGCCACATATCTGTCAGCCATCTTGAGATATATAGGTGAGACAGCCACATATCTCAATCAGTCAGCCATCTTGAGATATCTAGGTGGGACAGCCACATATCTGTCAGCCATCTTGAGATATCTAGGTGGGACAGCCACATATCAGTCAGTCAGCCATCTTGAGATATCTAGGTGGGACAGCCACATATCTGTCAGACATCTTGAGATATCTAGGTGGGACAGACACATATCTGTCAGTCAGCCATCTTGAGATATCTAGGTGGGACAGCCACATATCTGTCAGCCATCTTGAGATATCTATGTGGGACAGCCACATATCAGTCAGCCATCTTGAGATATCTAGGTGGGACAGCCACATATCTGTCAGCCATCTTGAGATATCTAGGGGGGTTTTACTGTGAACACTTTAAGTCACAGTTTTATCAGTGGCCAGTAGGCTGCTGTGGCTATTTGATGATAATGTAGGCCTACCATCAAAAACAATGGAGAAAATGCATCCCATAATATTTTAACATGGAAATAGCTATTCTATCATTCAGTCTACAGTAGCAGCCAATGGGTGGTGTTCAATGTAGGACTACATTCCATGAGACTTTTAAAAAAAGTATTCAGGGTTAAAGGTTGTGGTTAATGTGTATCTCTGTCTCTCTCAACACCATAGGGGTTAAAGGTCGGGGTTAATATATAACTGAATGTAACTGTTAGTTAGGGTTAGGGGTTAAAGGTCAGGGTTCATGTATAACTGATATGTCACTGTGTTAGTTAGGGTTAGGGGTTAAAGGTCAGGGTTCATGTATAACTGATGTCTCTCTGTGTCTCCAGACCAGAGCGAGGTGATCCCCTCTTCATCTCCGTAGTGCCGGTGTTGAGGGAGGCAGACGTGGTCCTGACTGCCCAGGTAGAGTTAACCCGTCCCTGGGACAGCGCCTGGCACCTCTCCCTCTACCCCTGGGAGACCCGGCGTCTCGCTCAGCTGGACTCGGCCGACCGAGGGGTCCGACGCGTCATCCTCAAAACCCTCAAAGCCGTCTGTCGACGCTGCCCCGCCCTTCGACCCCTTGCCGCCGCGCCGTTGGTCAACCTCATCCTCCACCTCAGCGACAAGGACTCGGATTGGTCGGAGGGTTGTCTGAGTGGGCGGTTCCAGCAGTGTGTCTGGGAGCTGATTGGCTATCTGGAAGAAGGGGTGTTACCTAGCTACTTCAAGTCCGGCGTTAATTTGCTGAACGGAATGACGGATGAAGAGGTTGATGAGATGGGTTTTATGTTGTACTGCGCCGTCTCCGAACCGGACATTCTGCTGATATAGAAATATAGATATAGATATAGATATATATAGATATCGTTCTCTATGGGTCTGACTGTACTACACAAGGCAACACAAAGTTATCACCAGTTAGCACAGCAACACACACAAAGTGATAATTATGTCTAAAATTAAATGTATTTATATAGCCCTTCGTACATCAGCTGAAATCTCAAAGTGCTGTACAGAAAACCGGCCTAAAACCCCCCAAACAGCAAGTAATGCAGGTGTAGAAGCCCTCTGCCAATTTCTCTTAATAAAATCTGATTTTTTCTTTAAAACCTTTAACCTGTTTAATGAAATCATTATATGGTCCCACCTTCTACTGAATAAAGTTTTCACTTTCTTTTGTTTCTGTTTGTGTATTTTTTTTTTTGAACGACTTTTGCTGTTGTTTTTTTAAGTTTGAAGAGTGATTTTAAAAATAAAATGTTTTTTTCTGAACTACTGATGTTAAATATCCTCATTATTATTTACATGTTTAGGTGATATAATTCTGTCAAGTTAAATCCAACATTTTCTGTTTATTAATTAAAAAAAAAAAACTTTTCATGTTCCATTTATTTAAAGTTAAAATTGTAGTCCTTTCGGGTTATGATTGAACTACAAATCCCAGCTCGCATCAGTAAAATAGCTGCTTTTTTCCTCCCCTCCTCCCTCCACAAATCAATCCCGTTATTTTATACCCAAAATGATGCGTCTCCGCCGAGGACTGAATTCACATAACTCTACCGGACACCGGAAACGGTTCTTCATGCTCTTTCACAAGTCTCCTCGAGGTGTCTCGGGACGGATTCATCCCCCCCGGGCGTGAACGGTTCCTCCTCCTCGCTCCACTACCGGCAGCTGTCACATGGCTTAATTAACATGGTTGGAGTTGTACCCCGCCGTCTGAAGACGTGAAACACACACTACGCTGCGACTCCCCTCCTCCGGTAAAATACATCTCTAATACGGGAGGCGGAAAGAGGAACCCGGGGCGACACGGACCATGTGATTCGGTGTTAACTTCCAGGACCCGTTTCGCAGGCTACTTTGTGTTGACAACATGTTTTTGTTGTTGTTTGTCTCTGTTACAGGACAGCTGTTGTTGACGTTAAGACTGTATACTACGTCGGTAAGTTAACACACCTCGCTCTGACGTTGAACTTTCCGTTTAGTATATTGTTATTTATCCACCGACCGACCGACCGACCGAAATACAGAAATGAGAAGTGAAAGTTAAACATATTTGTTTCCGCTTTTTAAATTTTTTTTAAGTTGAACTTCTGTTAAGTTTCAACAACACAACAAGCAAGACTTTTTTTATTTTTATTTTTAATATCAGTTACCCGGTCAGTGAGTGACGCTTAACTCTCCCGGTACCAAAACCGGACTCAAGGACGGAAATAACAGCGGGTTTTTTTTCCCCACCGGGGAAAGTTATTAACAGGGACACGGAAGAAAAAGGACTGAACAGTAACAGACATAAACACAGGAGTCTCTCTGGGATTAGGACATTATGATTGGCTCTCCTGATGTCTTGGCCTTCACCAATGAAGGTGATTTGGGAGGTTACCCAGAAGCCCCGGATCTACCAGGAGAGTTCTCTCTTCCTCTCTTTCCTCCGTCTCACCCCTGGACCTCACCTGCCCGTTTCAACAGAGACTTTATACTGGTGGCTGAGTTCTCAGAACAGGTAGGACCTGGAGGGGTGTGTGTGGGTGGGTGTGTGTGTTTTTATGGTGTGTGTGTGTGTTTATGGGGTGTGTGTGTGTGTGTTTTTATTGTGTGTGTGTTTTTATTGTGTGTGTGTGTGTGTGTGTGTTTTTATTGTGTGTGTGTGTGTGTGTGTGTGTGTGTGTGTGTTTTTATGGTGGTGTGTGTGTGTTTATGGTGGTGTGTGTGTGTGTGTTTGTGTGTGTGTGTGTGTGTGTATTATACTAACAGTGTATATATTCTGTCCTCCTGTCCAGGTGGGTCCCCTACCTGTCCGGACCATCCCCGATGACCCCAAACTGATCGGTTCCTTCGACCTGAACCATTTCTCTCTCCGCCTAATGTCCGTCGACTACCAAGCCGTCGCCCCCGGCCCTCAGCCACACCACCAGGCAGCTAGTCCGTCTCTCAGGACCCTCCCTCGCCTGGCCTTCTCAGAGGTAGGTGGACACCTCGTCCGTCTCTCAGGACCCTCCCTCGCCTGGCCTTCTCAGAGGTAGGTGGACACCTCGTCCTTCCCTCAGGACCCTCCCTCGCCTGGCCTTCTCAGAGGTAGGTGGACACCTCGTCCGTCTCTCAGGACCCTCCCTCGCCTGGCCTTCTCAGAGGTAGGTGGACACCTCGTCCGTCTCTCAGGACCCTCCCTCGCCTGGCCTTCTCAGAGGTAGGTGGACACCTCGTCCGTCTCTCAGGACCCTCCCTCGCCTGGCCTTCTCAGAGGTAGGTGGACACCTCGTCCTTCCCTCAGGACCCTCCCTCGCCTGGCCTTCTCAGAGGTAGGCCGGCCTGGTGTTTTTAGACAAGCGACTCAGCAACCCAAGACGGGTTTTTGCCGGTTTGAATCCCAGCTCCGCCGAGGGGGACGGGGGGGAATCTGTTGGCATCATCCTAGATGCCATCGGCTGACATTGTGCCCTGGAGCAATGTACCTAAACCTCCGAAAATTGGACTGAGGATGACCCATTGCTTCCAGGCCCTCGTGTGTGTGTTTCAGGGGCTTTTGTTGTGATGTTTAAAGACTAGTCTCAGTCCTCTGTCAGTATATAGACTAGTCTCAGTCCTCTGTCAGTCTATAGACTAGTCTCAGTCCTCTCAGTATATAGACTAGTCTCAGTCCTCTCAGTATATAGACTAGTCTCAGTCCTCTGTCAGTATATAGACTAGTCTCAGTCCTCTCAGTATATAGACTAGTCTCAGTCCTCTCAGTATATAGACTAGTCTCAGTCCTCTGTCAGTCTATAGACTAGTCTCAGTCCTCTCAGTATATAGACTAGTCTCAGTCCTCTGTCAGTATATAGACTAGTCTCAGTCCTCTGTCAGTATATAGACTAGTCTCAGTCCTCTGTCAGTATATAGACTAGTCTCAGTCCTCTGTCAGTCTATAGACTAGTCTCAGTCCTCTGTCAGTCTATAGACTAGTCTCAGTCCTCTGTCAGTCTATAGACTAGTCTCAGTCCTCTGTCAGTCTATAGACTAGTCTCAGTCCTCTCAGTCTATAGACTAGTCTCAGTCCTCTCAGTCTATAGACTAGTCTCAGTCCTCTGTCAGTATATAGACTAGTCTCAGTCCTCTGTCAGTATATAGACTAGTCTCAGTCCTCTGTCAGTATATAGACTAGTCTCGGTCCTCTGTCAGTATATAGACTAGTCTCGGTCCTCTGTCAGTATATAGACTAGTCTCAGTCCTCTCAGTATATAGACTAGTCTCAGTCCTCTCAGTATATAGACTAGTCTCAGTCCTCTCAGTATATAGACTAGTCTCAGTCCTCTCAGTATATAGACTAGTCTCGGTCCTCTCAGTATATAGACTAGTCTCAGTCCTCTGTCAGTCTATAGACTAGTCTCAGTCCTCTGTCAGTCTATAGACTAGTCTCAGTCCTCTGTCAGTCTATAGACTAGTCTCAGTCCTCTGTCAGTCTATAGACTAGTCTCTGTCCTCTGTCAGTCTATAGACTAGTCTCAGTCCTCTGTCAGTCTATAGACTAGTCTCTGTCCTCTGTCAGTATATAGACTAGTCTCTGTCCTCTGTCAGTATATAGACTAGTCTCAGTCCTCTCAGTCTATAGACTAGTCTCAGTCCTCTGTCAGTATATAGACTAGTCTCAGTCCTCTGTCAGTCTATAGACTAGTCTCAGTCCTCTGTCAGTCTATAGACTAGTCTCAGTCCTCTGTCAGTATATAGACTAGTCTCGGTCCTCTCAGTATATAGACTAGTCTCAGTCCTCTGTCAGTCTATAGACTAGTCTCTGTCCTCTGTCAGTATATAGACTAGTCTCTGTCCTCTGTCAGTATATAGACTAGTCTCAGTCCTCTCAGTCTATAGACTAGTCTCAGTCCTCTGTCAGTCTATAGACTAGTCTCAGTCCTCTGTCAGTCTATAGACTAGTCTCAGTCCTCTCAGTATATAGACTAGTCTCAGTCCTCTAAGTCTATAGACTAGTCTCAGTCCTCTAAGTCTATAGACTAGTCTCAGTCCTCTCAGTATATAGACTAGTCTCAGTCCTCTGTCCTCTGTCAGTATATAGACTAGTCTCAGTCCTCTGTCAGTATATAGACTAGTCTCGGTCCTCTCAGTATATAGACTAGTCTCAGTCCTCTGTAAGTCTATAGACTAGTCTCAGTCCTCTGTCAGTCTATGGACTAGTCTCAGTCCTCTCAGTATATAGACTAGTCTCAGTCCTCTGTCCTCTGTCAGTATATAGACTAGTCTCAGTCCTCTGTCAGTATATAGACTAGTCTCAGTCCTCTCAGTATATAGACTAGTCTCAGTCCTCTCAGTATATAGACTAGTCTCAGTCCTCTGTCAGTCTATAGACTAGTCTCAGTCCTCTCAGTATATAGACTAGTCTCAGTCCTCTGTCAGTATATAGACTAGTCTCAGTCCTCTGTCAGTATATAGACTAGTCTCAGTCCTCTGTCAGTATATAGACTAGTCTCAGTCCTCTGTCAGTCTATAGACTAGTCTCAGTCCTCTGTCAGTCTATAGACTAGTCTCAGTCCTCTGTCAGTCTATAGACTAGTCTCAGTCCTCTGTCAGTCTATAGACTAGTCTCAGTCCTCTCAGTCTATAGACTAGTCTCAGTCCTCTCAGTCTATAGACTAGTCTCAGTCCTCTGTCAGTATATAGACTAGTCTCAGTCCTCTGTCAGTATATAGACTAGTCTCAGTCCTCTGTCAGTATATAGACTAGTCTCGGTCCTCTGTCAGTATATAGACTAGTCTCAGTCCTCTGTCAGTATATAGACTAGTCTCGGTCCTCTGTCAGTATATAGACTAGTCTCAGTCCTCTGTCAGTATATAGACTAGTCTCAGTCCTCTGTCAGTCTATAGACTAGTCTCAGTCCTCTGTCAGTCTATAGACTAGTCTCAGTCCTCTGTCAGTATATAGACTAGTCTCAGTCCTCTGTCAGGCTATAGACTTGTCTCGGTCCTCTGTCAGTCTATAGACTAGTCTCGGTCCTCTCAGTATATAGACTAGTCTCAGTCCTCTGTCAGTATATAGACTAGTCTCGGTCCTTTGTCAGGCTATAGACTAGTCTCGGTCCTCTGTCAGTCTATAGACTAGTCTCGGTCCTCTGTCAGTATATAGACTAGTCTCATTCCTGGAGGTGGTTAGTCCTTCCTCCAGGGTGGTGCTGGGTGTCTCTGGGGGAGGTGGTTAGTCCTTCCTCCAGGGTGGTGCTGGGTGTCTCTGGGGGAGGTGGTTTGTCCTTCCTCCAGGGTGGTGCTGGGTGTCTCTGGGGGAGGTGGTTAGTCCTTCCTCCAGGGTGGTGCTGGGTGTCTCTGGGGGAGGTGGTTAGTCCTTCCTCCAGGGTGGTGCTGGGTGTCTCTGGGGGAGGTGGTTAGTCCTTCCTCCAGCGTGGTGCTGGGTGTCTCTGGGGGAGGTGGTTAGTCCTTCCTCCAGGGTGGTGCTGGGTGTCTCTGGGGGAGGTGGTTAGTCCTTCCTCCAGGGTGGTGCTGGGTGTCTCTGGGGGAGGTGGTTAGTCCTTCCTCCAGGGTGGTGCTGGGTGTCTCTGGGGGAGGTGGTTAGTCCTTCCTCCAGGGTGGTGCTGGGTGTCTCTGGGGGAGGTGGTTAGTCCTTCCTCCAGGGTGGTGCTGGGTGTCTCTGGGGGAGGTGGTTAGTCCTTCCTCCAGGGTGGTGCTGGGTGTCTCTGGGGGAGGTGGTTAGTCCTTCCTCCAGGGTGGTGCTGGGTGTCTCTGGGGGAGGTGGTTAGTCCTTCCTCCAGGGTGGTGCTGGGTGTCTCTGGGGGAGGTGGTTAGTCCTTCCTCCAGGGTGGTGCTGGGTGTCTCGGGGAGGTGGTTAGTCCTTCGTCCAGGGTGGTGCTGGGTGACTCAGAGCAGATTGTTGTGTTCTTCCTCCAGGACTCCAGCGTGGTGCTGGGTGTCTCAGAGCAGATTGTTGTGTTCTTCCTCCAGGACTCCAGCGTGGTGCTGGGTGACTCTAAGGAAGGTGCGTTTGCCTACGTTCACCACCTGACGCTGTATGACCTGGAGGCCCGAGGCTTCGTCCGCCCGTTCTGCATGGCCTACGTCTCCGCTGACGAGAGGAAGATCATGCAGCAGTTCCAGGAGCTGTCGCTCCGCTTCTCCCGCGCCTCCGAGTGCCTGAAGACCGGAAACCGACGGGCCTTCGCCCGCGAGCTGCACAGGAAGCTACAAGACCTGGAGTAAGAGGACAAACACACACGTTTACGCACCAACACAGAGTTTGGTTTGTGTGAGGTTTTTTTGAAATCCTTCTCTGCGTTGACAGGTACACGCGATCCGTCCTTCACGCAGCGCTACAAAGGATATCCGATGAGAGTGCGGAGATCGGGGAGGAGGCTGAACTGCAGAAGACAGCCAACGAGCTTGCCAGCGTGGATCGATCCATCCTGGACCACAGATCCCTCCTCCACCAGGTCACGTCCTATCCCAACAGGAAGTTAAAAGACCCTGGCTTTCTTCCCTACGACCCGTCCCTGATCCCAGAGACCCTCCCCTTGACTCCAGATCCCCCCTCCCCCTCGTACACCCCCCAGCTGGTTTCCGGGGCGTCGCTAGGTGGTGGGGGCTGGTCAGCGAGGCGGTTCGACCGCCGTCTGAAGCCGTTGGAGGAGCTGAGCGACTGCTACTTCCTGTCTCTGACGCTGGATCAGCTGGGCAACGCAGAAAGCCGTCTTCGCGGAGACCAGAGTGTTCTACACAACCGCAGCGTCACGCGCAAGCTCTCCAGGACGCTTTCACACACACACTTCCTGTTCCAGCTCTGGGACCAGGAAGAGGAGGAGGAGGACCTGGAGGAGGAAGGGGCGGGGCTAGAGGGAGGAAGTGGCGTGATGTCGCATCCTGTGGAGTGGGCGGGACCACAGAGCATGGAGTCGTTCTTCTCTTGCGTGGAGGAGGTGTCAATCAAGCTGGAGACAGGAAGTGGAGGGGCGGCGCCGACACTCGATCCTGCGGGGGGAGAAGAAGTAACCACGGAGACGAGACCAGGCAGCGTGAGCAGCGGAGACAGCATTGAGGTTCTGGGGACGGAGCGCTCGTATAGAACACAGGGACTAACCCACGTGGAACTCAGAGGTGAATTCAGAACCTGCGTTCACGTTGTTAAGGCTGTGTGTTTGTCCTCCTCCTCTTCCTCCTCCTCCTCCTCTTCCTCCTCCTCCTCTCCTCCTATAGAGTTGTTCTGGTGGGGGGTTTGGGGGTTCAGGGTGAAGGCTGTGTGTTTATCCTCTTCCTCTCCTCCTATAGAGTTGTCGGTTCAGGGTGAAGGCTGTGATGAGTTGCGGAGTCGGACCCCTGCGGAGGCGGGGACGAGGCGTGACCTGCGGTCCCTGGCGCGGAGGGCCAACAGCGAGGACAGCATTGAGGTCATCAGCACCTCGGACTCCATCTTCCCCGACGACCTCCTCATCTTCACCGCCATCACAGAGGAGGAGCCTGAGGAGCATGGAATCATGGGTAGTGTAATCCAGGAAGAGGAGGAGGAGGAGGAGGAGGAGGCGGCAGGTGAGGACACGCCCATTCAGCAGCACGGCACCCTGGGTATTGTAGTTCACGAGGAGGAAGAGGAGCACATTCGGCACCAGAGAATCATGGGTAATGTAGTCCAGACGGAGGGACAGGAGGAGCTAGAGGACACTCCCACTCGGCCGCACAGCAACCTGGGTATTGAAGTCCAGGAATTGGAGGAGGAGGAGAAGCAAGAGAGACGGGACACTCCGGCCCCTACGTCTGAGCCGCAGGGAACTCTGGGTAAGACTGTCTGTTCGTCCTCTTTAATAATAATGACATATCCCAAATGCTTCCAGTGTATTTATCTGATTTTTCTCTCTTTTATTAACTGATATAGTTTCTGTCTCCAGTCCACCAGGTGCCAGTAGAGGGCTCCTCCCAGCAGTACGAGGGTCACCATGCCAACGGCGAGGTCATAGGTCAGGCTGGGCGTGACAGCAGGCGGGCGGCGGCGGCGGCGGCGGCTGACCTCCAGGTGAACTTTTCTATCCCCCTGAGGTTAGAAGTTAAAGGTCACGGGTCAGGTGGGGGGCGGCGGTTGCTAGACGACGCCCCTTACAGGCTGAGCGTAGACGAGGGGTCGGACTGTATGACCTACGTCGGCAGCGCCTCTCCACCTACCTCTCTGGGCCCCGCACGTCTCCGCGGCAACGGTAACCCGCGACGACGACAGCGCCAGAGGAGGAAGGCGGGTCTCGGAGCCCTCAGGTTCCTGCGTCAGAATTCTTTCTCCCAGAATGCCGTGTTCTGCCTGCTGAGCGGCCGGCCGCTGGTGGTGATTGGCGGAGAGGAGGGTTCCGTGAGGAAGACTGTCGCCGCCCTCTCGCTCTACCTGCCTTCACCCGGTCGCTACGGAGACGCCGTGCAGCCCGACCTGGCCACGCCTCTTCAGCTGACGGACCTGCTCACCTGGAGACTCATCGGAATCCACAGGTAAAAAAAAAAAAAAACACAGCATCGAAAACCCCTGATGTATCATGGGTAAATTGTGACTGACTGACTGACAGCTACAAATGTGATATTGAGTGGTGATTTTATCAGGCCTTTTTTATAGTCGTGCTGTAGTGTTGTACGTTCCCTCGTTTCTCAGCCCACACGCCGTCCCCTATCCCAAGTTCTCCAACAGCTCGAGGTGAGTTTTCTCTTTCTTCTCACCTTGAGTAGCTTCGTTTCATCAACAAAAATAAAATAAAATAAAAATAAAAACCATTTAGTGTTCAGCGAAATAACAACACAATGTGAAATACAGGAAGCCTAGTTTAAATAATTAACATCCAATCACAATTAACCGTTACTCTCTCTCGCGGAAATTCCCCTAAACGGTCCGTATGTAGCCAATCGTAGCTGCTGCTCATGTTGGTATCTGTACTGATGGCTATAAAGCCACGACAGGGTGACATAGTGGAGAGGTAACGAGCGCGAGTACAAACAGTAGCTCCCGACGCCGCTTGGGGTCCGCTGCAGCATCTACCGAGAGGCTCTCGCTGCCAAGGGAATGACTGACAAGCTTAGAAAGACGTTTTTGGACACTACAGCGAAAAATGGTTAACTTTGTTTTAAAGCAAAAAGGCCCCTGAACTCTTGTCTATTTTCTGCATTATCTAACGATGTAACGCTTATACAACTGTTAGGAGAATTAAGTTCTCAATGAAATTCAATTAAACTACTCAGTCTGAAATTCAATTAAACTACTCAGTCTGTAATTCAATTAAATTTACTGTCTGTAATTCAATTAAACTACTCAGTCTGAAATTCAATTAAACTACTCAGTCTGAAATTCAATTAAACTACTCAGTCTGAAATTCAATTAAACTACTCAGTCTGAAATTCAATTAAATTTACTGTCTGTAATTCAATTAAACTACTCAGTCTGAAATTCAATTAAACTACTCAGTCTGAAATTCAATTAAACTACTCAGTCTGAAATTCAATTAAATTTACTGTCTGTAATTCAATTAAACTACTCAGTCTGAAATTCAATTAAACTACTCAGTCTGAAATTCAATTAAACTACTCAGTCTGAAATTCAATTAAACTACTCAGTCTGAAATTCAATTAAACTACTCAGTCTGAAATTCAATTAAACTACTCCGTCTGAAATTCAATTAAACTACTCAGTCTGAAACCCAGAATTTGTAAGATTCCGGTTTGAACGAAACACACGGAGACCCAGCTTACAATGATCGTAATGTTTATTTACAGAAATTCATACAATGCGCACACAGCCTTTTTATATTACACATTTCGTCATATAAAATGCCCCTCTCCTCTTCTCTAACATTGTCAATGCTGTTTTACAAGTTTTCCTCCAATACATACGCTGCTTATCATATCCTGCAACATGGTACATCATCTACCGTAAGCCTAATGCTTTTCTTCTTCCTGTTCTCAGTTTCACAGTGGTCACAAGTTGTCTGTTGTCTGTTAACAGTTCCCCTTCTCCTTGAATGTCTCACTTACATTGCTAAATAGTAAAGTCTTAGCTCATCCTATGCGCGCACATTTAAGAGAATTAGTCTTATTATCACTCAGTTATACGGTTTTTAGGGTGGAATCATTTTAGTCAAAACCTTAGACGTATAAATTCCATTATCAACAACATACAGAAGGGTTATCAAGGGGACAAAGTATTGACGCATTTTTTTTTTAAATTGTGAGACGAGCTTAAAAGTTTTCTTTACTGACCATAATTTTCACTTGTCTGACCGCTTGACTTAGATGACGAGTTTCTCACGCGACTGGTCAAATCTGGCTGATGTTTTTATCCTCACCTGAATGATCTGAATCTATAATTAACAGGGGGACTCTCCGCAACTATATTCAAATGTGTAGGGACAAAATTGAGGCTATGATTTTAAGAAGTTGGAGCTCTTCTCTGTCTATTAACAAGGAAAACACACAGGTCTTTTCATTATTGTATGATTTTTTTGTTTTTGTTTTTGTGTTTCAAATAAACTCAAACTTACGGACAAACGTCAAACGTGACTCAGCGAAGCACCTGAATTTTTGCAGGTATTTTCCCGAAACGGACGACACAAACAACTGGATTCGTTATCCCGTTCATTCCCCCTTCCTCCGGTCCACTTACCGATATCTGAACAAGGAGAGCCTCATCGAAATTTGCAACAAGCGGTTCTGAGAGAAATTGTAATTTAAAATCAGAAGCCACTGCCAGATTTCTGGATAGGGCTTCGCTCAGAGTATCCTGCCTTGGCAAATCGCGCTGTTATTAAGACACTGATGCCCTTTGTACCTAATGTGAAAGTGGATTCTCGGCCCTCACTAGCATGAAAAACTAAATACAGGTGCAGACTGTGTGTGTGGAAAATGATTTTAAGACTGAGACTCTGTCCAATACAACCCAACGTTACAGAGTTATGCTGTTCATCCTTTCAAACACAGCCTTCTCATTAACCTGCGCTGAGTTATTCACAATTAACAAATAAGGTTTTATATGTAAGATGGTTAAATAAAGAGCTGAATTATATTATTATTATTATTTGTGCCCCTGGTCCTTTAAGAGCTCTATGTCACTTCCCACGAGACGAGTTGTGACCAAAACTTATTCTTATGTTTTAATAAATGTATCGTATAGTGTGTGTGTGTGTGTGTGTGTGTGTGGCAGGCTTACAATGATGGCAAAAAACAACATTTGAGATTGCGCTGACCCTGGTGCTAGAGGGGGTACAGCTGGAGGGTGAATGTTTTGAAAGGGTACGGGGACTAGAGGGGGTACAGCTGGAGGTGAAGGGGTACGGGGACTAGAGGGGGTACAGCTGGAGGTGAAGGGGTACGGGACTAGAGGGGGTACAGCTGGAGGTGAAGGGGTACGGGACTAGAGGGGGTACAGCTGGAGGTGAAGGGGTACGGGACTAGAGGGGGTACAGCTGGAGGTGAAGGGGTACGGGGACTAGAGGGGGTACAGCTGGAGGTGAAGGGGTACGGGGACTAGAGGGGGTACAGCTGGAGGTGAAGGGGTACGGGACTAGAGGGGGTACAGCTGGAGGTGAAGGGGTACGGGACTAGAGGGGTACAGCTGGAGGTGAAGGGGTACGGGACTAGAGGGGGTACAGCTGGAGGTGAGGGGGTACGGGACTAGAGGGGGTACAGCTGGAGGTGAAGGGGTACGGGACTAGAGGGGGTACAGCTGGAGGTGAAGGGGTACGGGGAACTAGAGGGGGTACAGCTGGAGGTGAAGGGGTACGGGACTAGAGGGGGTACAGCTGGAGGTGAAGGGGTACGGGGACTAGAGGGGGTACAAGCTTGGAGGTGAAGGGGTACTGGGACTAGAGGGGGTACAGCTGGAGGTGAAGGGGTACGGGGACTAGAGGGGGTACAGCTGGAGGTGAAGGGGTACGGGACTAGAGGGGGTACAGCTGGAGGTGAAGGGGTACGGGGACTAGAGGGGGTACAGCTGGAGGTGAAGGGGTACGGTACTAGAGGGGGTACAGCTGGAGGTGAAGGGGTACGGGGACTAGAGGGGGTACAGCTGGAGGTGAAGGGGTACGGGACTAGAGGGGTACAGCTGGAGGTGAAGGGGTACGGGGACTAGAGGGGGTACAGCTGGAGGTGAAGGGGTACGGGGACTAGAGGGGGGTACAGCTGGAGGTGAAGGGGTACGGGGACTAGAGGGGGTACAGCTGGAGGTGAAGGGGTACGGGACTAGAGGGTACAGCTGGAGGTGAAGGGGTACGGGGACTAGAGGGGGTAAAGCTGGAGGTGAAGGGGTACGGGACTAGAGGGGTACAGCTGGAGGTGAAGGGGTACGGGGACTAGAGGGGGTACAGCTGGAGGTGAAGGGGTACGGGACTAGAGGGGGTACAGCTGGAGGTGAAGGGGTACGGGACTAGAGGGGGTACAGCTGGAGGTGAAGGGTACGGGGACTAGAGGGGGTACAGCTGGAGGTGAAGGGGTACGGGACTAGAGGGGGTACAGCTGGAGGTGAAGGGGTACGGGGACTAGAGGGGGTACAGCTGGAGGTGAAGGGGTACGGGGACTAGAGGGGGTACAGCTGGAGGTGAAGGGGTACGGGGACTAGAGGGGGTACAGCTGGAGGTGAAGGGGTACGGGACTAGAGGGGGTACAGCTGGAGGTGAAGGGGTACGGGACTAGAGGGGGTACAGCTGGAGGTGAAGGGGTACGGGACTAGAGGGGGTACAGCTGGAGGTGAAGGGGTACGGGGACTAGAGGGGGTACAGCTGGAGGTGAAGGGGTACGGGGACTAGAGGGGGTACAGCTGGAGGTGAAGGGGTACGGGACTAGAGGGGGTACAGCTGGAGGTGAAGGGGTACGGGACTAGAGGGGGTACAGCTGGAGGTGAAGGGGTACGGGACTAGAGGGGGTACAGCTGGAGGTGAAGGGGTACGGGACTAGAGGGGGTACAGCTGGAGGTGAAGGGGTACGGGACTAGAGGGGGTACAGCTGGAGGTGAAGGGGTACGGGACTAGAGGGGGTACAGCTGGAGGTGAAGGGGTACGGACTAGAGGGGTACAGCTGGAGGTGAAGGGGTACGGGGACTAGAGGGGGTACAGCTGGAGGGTGAATGTTTTGAAGGGGTACGGGACTAGAGGGGGTACAGCTGGATGTTTTGAAGGGGTACGGGACTAGAGGGGGTACAGCTGGATGGTGAATGTTTTGAAGGGGTACGGGACTAGAGGGGGTACAGCTGGATGGTGAATGTTTTGAAGGGGTACGGGACTAGAGGGGGTACAGCTGGAGGTGGAATGTTTTGGAGGGGTACGGGACTAGAGGGGGTACAGCTGGAGGTGAAGGGGTACGGGGACTAGAGGGGGTACAGCTGGAGGTGAAGGGGTACGGGGACTAGAGGGGGTACAGCTGGAGGTGAAGGGGTATGGGACTAGAGGGGGTACAGCTGGATGGTTAATGTTTTGAAGGGGTACGGGACTAGAGAGGGGTACAGCTGGAGGTGAAGGGGTACGGGGACTAGAGGGGGTACAGCTGGAGGTGAAGGGGTACGGGGACTAGAGGGGGTACAGCTGGAGGGTGAAGGGGTACGGGACTAGTGGGGGTACAGCTGGAGGTGAAGGGGTACGGGGACTAGAGGGGGTACAGCTGGAGGTGAAGGGGTACGGGACTAGAGGGGGTACAGCTGGAGGTGAAGGGGTCCGGGACTAGAGGGGGGTACAGCTGGAGGTGAAGGGGTGTACGGGGACTAGAGGGGGTACAGTGGAGGTGAAGGGGTACGGGACTAGAGGGGTGTACAGCTGGAGGTGAAGGGGTACGGGGACTAGAGGGGGTTACAGTGGAGGTGACGGGTACGGGGACTAGAGGGGGTACAGCTGGAGGTGAAGGGGTACGGGACTAGAGGGGGGTACAGCTGGAGGTGACAGGGGTACGGGACTAGAGGGGGTACAGCTGGAGGGTGAAGGGGTACGGGGCTAAGGGGTACAGCTGGAGGTGAAGGGTACGGGAATGGGACTACAGGTGGAGGTGAAGGGGTACGGGGACTAGAGGGGGTACAGCTGGAGGTGAAGGGGTACGGGGACTAGAGGGGGTACAGCTGAGGGTAAGGGGTACGGGGACTAGAGGGGGTACAGCTGGAGGTGAAGGGGTACGGGGACTAGAAGGGGGGTACAGCTGGAGGTGAAGGGGTACGGGACTAGAGGGGGGTAAGCTGGAGGTGAAGGGGTACGGGACTAGAGGGGGTACAGCTGGAGGTTAAGGGGTACGGGAGACTAAGGGGGTACGCTAGGAGGTGAAGGGGTACGGGACTAGAGGGGGTACAGCTGGAGGTGAAGGGGTACGGAGACTAGAGGGGGTACAGCTGGAGGTGAAGGGGTACGGGACTAGAGGGGGTACAGCTGGAGGTGAAGGGGTACGGGACTAGAGGGGGTACAGCTGGAGGTGACGGGGTACGGGACTAGAGGGGGTACAGCTGGAGGTGAAGGGGTAACGGGACTAGAGGGGGTACAGCTGGAGGTGAAGGGTTACGGGACTAGAGGGGGTACAGCTGGAGGTGAAGGGGTACGGGACTAGAGGGGGTACAGCTGGAGGTGAAGGGGTACGGGACTAGAGGGGGTACAGCTGGAGGTGAAGGGGTACGGGACTAGAGGGGGTACAGCTGGAGGTGAAGGGGTACGGGACTAGAGGGGGTACAGCTGGAGGTGAAGGGGTACGGGACTAGAGGGGGTACAGCTGGAGGTGAAGGGGTACGGGGACTAGAGGGGGTACAGCTGGAGGTGAAGGGGTACGGGACTAGAGGGGGTACAGCTGGAGGTGAAGGGTACGGGGACTAGAGGGGGTACAGCTGGAGGTGAAGGGGTACGGGGACTAGAGGGGGTACAGCTGGAGGTGAAGGGGTACGGGGACTAGAGGGGGTACAGCTGGAGGTGAAGGGGTACGGGGACTAGAGGGGTACAGCTGGAGGTGAATGGGTACGGGACTAGAGGGGGTACAGCTGGAGGTGAAGGGGTACGGGACTAGAGGGGGTACAGCTGGAGGTGAAGGGGTACGGGACTAGAGGGGGTACAGCTGGAGGTGAATGGGGTACGGGGACTAGAGGGGGTACAGCTGGAGGTGATGGGGTACGGGACTAGAGAGGGTACAGCTGGAGGTGAAGGGGTACGGGACTAGAGGGGTACAGCTGGAGGTGAAGGGGTACGGGACTAGAGGGGGTACAGCTGGAGGTGAAGGGGTACGGGACTAGAGGGGTACAGCTGGAGGGTGAAGGGGTACGGGACTAGAGGGGGTACAGCTGGAGGTGAAGGGGTACGGGGACTAGAGGGGGTACAGCTGGAGGTGAAGGGGTACGGGGGACTAGAGGGGGTACAGCTGGAGGTGAAGGGGTACGGGGACTAGAGGGGGTACAGCTGGAGGTGAAGGGGTACGGGGAACTAGAGGGGGTACAGCTGGAGGAGAAGGGGTACGGGACTAGAGGGGGTTACAGCTGGAGGTGAAGGGGTACGGGACTAGAGGGGTTACAGCTGGAGGTGAAGGGGTACGGGACTAGAGGGGGTACAGCTGGAGGTGAAGGGGTACGGGGACTAGAGGGGGTACAGCTGGAGGTGAAGGGGTACGGGACTAGAGGGGGTACAGCTGGAGGTGAAGGGGTACGGGACTAGAGGGGGTACAGCTGAAGGTGAAGGGGTACAGGGACTAGAGGGGGTACAGCTGGAGGTGAAGGGGTACGGGACTAGAGGGGGTACAGCTGGAGGTGAAGGGGTACGGGGTCTAGAGGGGGTACAGCTGGAGGGTGAAGGGGTACGGGGACTAGAGGGGGTACAGCTGGAGGTGAAGGGGTACGGGACTAGAGGGGGTACAGCTGGAGGTGAAGGGGTACGGGACTAGAGGGGGTACAGCTGGAGGTGAAGGGGTACGGGACTAGAGGGGGTACAGCTGGAGGGTGAAGGGGTACGGGACTAGAGGGGGTACAGCTGGGAGGGTACAGGGCTAGAGGGGAAGGGTGGTACGGGGACTAGAGGGGGTACAGCTGGAGGTGAAGGGGCGGTACGGGGACTAGAGGGGGTACAGTGGAGGTGAGGGGTACGGGGAACTAGAGGGGGTACAGCTGGAGGTGAAGGGGTACGGGACTAGAGGGGGGTACAGCTGGAGGTGAAGGGGTACGGGGACTAGAGGGGGGTACAGCTGGAGGTGAAGGGGTACGTGGGGCTAGAGGGGGGACAGCTGGAGGTTGAAGGGGTTACGGGGACTAGAGGGGGTACAGCTGGAGGTGAAGGGGTAAGGGACTAGAGGGGGTACAGCTGGAGGTGAAGGGGTACGGGACTAGAGGGGGTAAGCTGGAGGTGAAGGGGAGGTAGGGATAGAGGGGGTTACAGCTGGAGGTGAAGGGGTACGGGGGTCTAGAGGGGGTACAGCTGGGGTGAAGGGTACGGGGATCTAGAGGGGGTACAGCGGTAGGGTGAAGGGTACGGGCTAGAGGGGGTACACAGCTGGAGGTGAAGGGGTACGGGACTAGAGGGGGTACAGTGGAGGTGAAGGGGTTACGGGGACTAGAGGGGGTACAGCTGGAGGGGTGAAGGGGCTACGGGTGACTAGAGGGGGTACAGCGGGGGGTGAAGGGGGTACGGGGACTAGAGGGGGTACAGCTGGAGGTGAAGGGGTACGGGACTAGAGGGGGTACAGCTGGAGGTGAAGGGGGTACGGGACTAGAGGGGGTACGCTGGAGGTGAAGGGGTACGGGACAGAGGGGGTACAGCTGGAGGTGAAGGGGTACGGGGGACTAGAGGGGTACAGCGGAGGTGAAGGGGTACGGGGTCCTAGAGGGGGTACAGCTGGAGGTGAAGGGGTACGGGGTCTAGAGGGGGTACAGCTGGAGGTGAAGGGGTACGGGGACTAGAGGGGGGTACAGCTGGAGGTGCAAGGGTCGGAAAACTAGAGGGGGTACAGTGAGGGAAGGGGTTTACGGGGAACTAGAGGGGGTACAGCTGGAGGTGAAGGGGTACGGGACTAGAGGGGGTACAGCTGGAGGTGAAGGGGTACGGGACTAGAGGGGGTACAGCTGGAGGTGAAGGGGTACGGGGGTCTAGGAGGGGTACAGGCTGGAGGTGAAGGGGTACGGGGTCCTAGAGGGGGTACAGCTGGAGTGAAGGGGTCGGGGACTAGAGGGGTACAGCTGGAGGTGAAGGGGTACGGGAAACTAGAGGGGGTACAGCTGGAGGTGAAGGGGTACGGGGGACTAAGCGGGGTACAGCTGGCGGTTTGAAGGGGTACGGGACTAGAGGGGGTACAGCTGGAGGTGAAGGGGTACGGGACCTAGAGGGGGTACAGCTGGAGGTGAAGGGGTCCGGGGACTAGAGGGGGTACAGCTGGAGGTGAAGGGGTACGGGGGACTAGAGGGGGTTAAGCTGGAGGTGAAGGGTGTACGGGGACTAGAGGGGTACAGCTGGAGGTGAAGGGGGTACGGGGCACTAAGCGGGGGTACAGCTGGAGGTGAAGGGTACGGGGACTAGAGGGGGTACAGCTGGAGGTGAAGGGGTACGGGGACTAGAGGGGGTACAGTGGAGGGGGAGGGGGTACGGGGACTAGAGGGGGTACAGCTGGAGGTGAAGGGGTACGGGACTAGAGGGGTACAGCTGGAGGTGAAGGGGGTACGGGACTAGAGGGGGTACAGCTGGAGGTGAAGGGGTACGGGGACTAGAGGGGGTACAGCTGGAGGTGAAGGGGTACGGGACTAGAGGGGGTACAGCTGGAGGTGAAGGGGTACGGGACTAGAGGGGGTACAGCTGGAGGTGAAGGGGTACGGGACTAGAGGGGGTACAGCTGGAGGTGAAGGGGTACGGGACTAGAGGGGGTACAGCTGGAGGTGAAGGGTACGGGACTAGAGGGGGTACAGCTGGAGGTGAAGGGGTAGGTACGGGGACTAGAGGGGGTACAGCTGGAGGTGAAGGGGTACGGGGACTAGAGGGGGTACAGCTGGAGGTGAAGGGGTACGGGACTAGAGGGGGTACAGCTGGAGGTGAAGGGGTACGGGACTAGAGGGGGTACAGCTGGGGGTGAAGGGGTACGGGACTAGAGGGGGTACAGCTGGAGGTGAAGGGGTACGGGACTAGAGGGGGTACAGCTGGAGGTGAAGGGGTACGGGACTAGAGGGGGTACAGCTGGAGGTGAAGGGGTACGGGACTAGAGGGGGTACAGCTGGAGGTGAAGGGGTACGGGACTAGAGGGGGTACAGCTGGAGGTGTAGGGGTACGGGACTAGAGGGGGTACAGCTGGAGGTGAAGGGGTACGGGGACTAGAGGGGGTACAGCTGGAGGTGAAGGGGTACGGGACTAGAGAGGGGTACAGTAAATAACGACCATCTTTCTTTCTCTCTCCCCAGGACGTCTCCTACAGCTCCCAGCATGCTTCACTCTCTGGTTCGTTACGGACGATACCTGGCGGTGCTGGACCTGGACCAGCGTACACTGAGAAGCCCTGCTTACCACGGTCACCTCATTGGCCGGCTGGCCAACCCCCACACTCTGATAGGCTAGTGAAATTATTAGTCTTTTTGGGGGGGATTTGTCTTGTGCATATTTACAACAGTTCACCTCAATGGCGGCTTCTGTGACGGAGGGGATGGGGGGTGGAGTCGTGGCGACGGGGTGAGGGGGGGGCGGAGTCGTGGCGACGGGGTGAGGGGGGGGCGGAGTCGTGGCGACGGGGTGAGGGGGGGGCGGAGTCGTGGCGACGGGGGTGAGGGGGGGGGGGAGTCGTGGCGACGGGGTGAGGGGGGGCGGAGTCGTGGCGACGGGGGGTGGGGGGGGGCGGAGTCGTGGCGACGGGGTGAGGGGGGGGGCGGAGTCGTGGCGACGGGGGTGAGGGGGGGCGGAGTCGTGGCGACGGGGTGAGGGGGGGGGGCGGAGTCGTGGCGACGGGGTGAGGGGGGGGCGGAGTCGTGGCGACGGGGGTGAGGGGGGGCGGAGTCGTGGCGACGGGGGTGAGGGGGGGGCGGAGTCGTGGCGACGGGGGTGAGGGGGGGCGGAGTCGTGGCGACGGGGGTGAGGGGGGGCGGAGTCGTGGCGACGGGGGACGGGGGTGAGGGGGGGCGGAGTCGTGGCGACGGGGGTGAGGGGGGGCGGAGTCGTGGCGACGGGGGTGAGGGAGGGGCGGAGTCGTGGGAATTGACTAACGGCCAACAAGCTGTGTCAACCATAATCCAAAACAACAGCTGTCAACAAATTGTAGTGTTCAAAAAACAATATTAATAGATCCCAGTCCAATGTGGTCTTAAATTCCCATTTCCACTTGGCTATGAACACAGCATTACCTGTCTTATGTCTTGACCTGCATCTTCAACTAAACTATTTGAATGTTTATCTGAGTGTTGACTGTTTTTGTTTGTTTGTTTGTTTGTTACGTCCAGGTCGTGGCAGCACCTACCTTCTCCACGTGGAGAGCTGCCTCACTGAGTTGACCGCTAAGGCTTACCTGTTCTCCTGTTCTCCTGACCTTTCAACTCTAACCTCGGGTAGAGCTCAGAGTTTACCTGGGGGTCAGGCACCACCCGTCTGTCGCCGCCACTCTCAGCTTCCCAGCGTCCCCAGGGAGGACGATGACTTCACGCTGACTCGGCGTCGCAGGGACTTTCTGCGTGAGCGAGGTTTCAGCGGGGAGGACGACCTCCGGGTGTTGCACTTCCTGTCTGACCTCGTCAAACAGCACCACGCAGGAAGTGGTCCTCCGGCC
Organism: Salmo trutta; assembly: GCF_901001165.1. Taxonomy (NCBI): domain Eukaryota; kingdom Metazoa; phylum Chordata; class Actinopteri; order Salmoniformes; family Salmonidae; genus Salmo; species Salmo trutta. The sequence continues at coordinate 250,079 of NW_021822728.1, forward strand.
CTCCGCTTCTCCTACAGTGCCGTCCCTTTACATAGAAATACCACAACATAGACCCGTCCCTTTACATAGAAATACGACAACATAGATATACAGCCCTGTCCCTTTATATAGAAATACCACAACATAGATATACAGCCCTGTCCCTTTACATAGAAATACCACAACATAGATACAGCCCTGTCCCTTTACATAGAAATACCACAACATAGATACAGCCCTGTCCCATTACATAGAAATATGACAGCATTGATATACAGCCCTGTTCATTTTACACAGAAATACCACAACATAGATATACAGCCCTGTCCCTTCACATAGAAATACCACAACATAGATATACAGCCCTGTCCCTTTACATAGAAATACCACAACATAGATATACAGCCCTGTCCCTTTACATAGAAATACCACAACATAGATATACAGCCCTGTCCCTTTACATAGAAATACCACAACATAGATATACAGCCCTGACCCTTTACACTACTTCCTATGTAGGGAACAGGGAGCCGTTTGGGAAGCGGGCCCCCTGTGTGTGTGAATGGTTCTGTTACTGAACCATTGTTGCGCAGGTCTGATGAAATGTTCACTGGTGTGTGTGTGTGTGTGTGTGTGTGTGTTAATGCAGTGTACTTTTGTGTGCCGTGTAAAAAAATAAAATATTTTATGTTTAAACTTGTGTCTTGGCTTTAAAAGGCAACGTTCCCATTTACTTTTATTTAACTAGGAAAGTCAGTTAAGAACAAATTCTCAACAAATTTTCAATGACGGCCGAGGAACAGACGGCTAGGCTACCGCTAGGCTAACTGGCTACCTCCTACAGGGGAACAGACGGCTAGGCTACCGCTAGGCTAACAGGGCTACTCCTACAGGGGAACAGACGGCTAGGCTACCGCTAGGCTAACAGGCTACCTCCTACAGGGGAACAGACGGCTAGGCTACCGCTAGGCTAACAGGCTACCTCCTACAGGGGAACAGACGGCTAGGCTACCGCTAGGCTAACAGGCTACCTCCTACAGGGGAACAGACGGCTAGGCTACCGCTAGGCTAACTGGCTACCTCCTACAGGGGAACAGACGGCTAGGCTACCGCTAGGCTAACAGGCTACCTCCTACAGGGGAACAGACGGCTAGGCTACCGCTAGGCTAACAGGCTACCTCCTACAGGGGAACAGACGGCTAGGCTACCGCTAGGCTAACTGGCTACCTCCTACAGGGAACAGACGGCTAGGCTACCGCTAGGCTAACAGGCTACCTCCTACAGGGAACAGGAGGCTAGGCTACCGCTAGGCTAACAGGCTACCTCCTACAGGGGAACAGACGGCTATGCTACCGCTAGGCTAACTGGCTACCTCCTACAGGGGAACAGACGGCCAGGCTACCGCTAGGCTAACTGGCTACCTCCTACAGGGGAACAGACGGCTAGGCTAACTGGCTACCTCCTACAGGGGAACAGACTGCCAGGCTACCTCCTACAGGGGAACAGACGGCTAGGCTACCGCTAGGCTAACTGGCTACCTCCTACAGGGGAACAGATGGCTAGGCTACCGCTAGGCTAACTGGCAACCTCCTACAGGGGAACAGACGGCTAGACTACCGCTAGGCTAACTGGCTACCTCCTACAGGATACCTGCCGCCTCTACACTCTAAACACTAGGCTACTTGCCGCCTCTACACTCTAACCACTAGGCTACCTGCCGCCTCTACACTCTAACCACTAGGCTACCTGCTGCCTCTACACTCTAACCACTAGGATACCTGCCGCCTCTACACTCTAACCACTAGGCTACCTGCCGCCTCTACACTCTAACCACTAGGCTACCTGCTCTAACCACTAGGCTACCTGCCGCCTCTACACTCTAACCACTAGGCTACCTGCTCTAACCACTAGGCTACCTGCCGCCTCTACACTCTAACCACTAGGCTACCTGCCGCCTCTACACTCTAACCACTAGGCTACCTGCTCTAACCACTAGGCTACCTGCCGCCTCTACACTCTAACCACTAGGCTACCTGCCGCCTCTACACTCTAACCACTAGGCTACCTGCCGCCTCTACACTCTAACCACTAGGCTACCTGCCGCCTCTACACTCTAACCACTAGGCTACCTGCCCGCCCCTCCACTCTAACCACTAGGCTACCTGCCGCCTCTCCACTCTAACCACTAGGCTACCTGCCGCCCCTCCACTCTAACCACTAGGCTACCTGCCTCCTCTACACTCTAACCACTAGGCTACCTGCCGCCCCTCCACTCTAACCACTAGGCTACCTGCCGCCTCTACACTCTAACCACTAGGCTACCTGCCGCCTCTACACTCTAACCACTAGGCTACCTGCCGCCTCTACACTCTAACCACTAGGCTACCTGCCGCCTCTACACTCTAACCACTAGGCTACCTGCCGGGCCCTGAAACACTGTGTTAATGTTATAATGGGCCCCTCTCTCAGCACCAGGCAGTGTATTGGGAACCGGGCCCTGAAACACTGTGTTAATGTTATAATGGACCCCTCTCTCAGCACCAGGCAGTGTATTGGAACCGGGCCCTGA
>NW_021822729.1:0-245000 GCF_901001165.1 Salmo trutta
ACTTTATTAATGACTATAAACTCTTACTAATCACTGGCTGGTTATAGTATTATTATTATTTATCTGTTAGTTTCTGTTAGAAGCTGTAACTGGACTTTATTAATGACTATAACTCTATTACTAATCACCTGGCTGGTTATAGTATTATTAATTATTATCTGTTAGTTTCTGTTAGAAGCTGTAACTGGACTTTATTAATGACTATAACTCTATTACTAATCACCTGGCTGGTTATAGTATATTATTATTATCTGTTAGTTTCTGTTAGAAGCTGTAACTGGACTTTATTAATGACTGTAACTCTTATAATCACCTGGCTGGTTATAGTATTATTATTATCTGTTAGTTTCTGTTAGAAGCGTAACTGGAACTTATTAATGACTATAACTCTTACTAATCACCTGGCTGGTTAAAGTATTATTATTATTATTATCTGTTAGTTTCTGTTAGAAGCTGTAACTAGACTTTATTAATGACTAAACTCTATTACTAATCACCTGGCTGGTTATAGTATTATTATTATTATCTGTTAGTTTCTGTTAGAAGCTGTAACTGGACTTTATTAATGACTATAACTCTATTACTAATCACCTGGCTGGTTATAGTATTATTATTATTATTATTATTATTATTATTATTATTATCTGTTAGTTTCTGTTAGAAGCTGTAACTGGACTTTATTAATGACTATAACTCTATTACTAATCACCTGGCTGGTTATAGTATTATTATTATTATTATTATCTGTTAGTTTCTGTTAGAAGCTGTAACTGGACTTTATTAATGACTATAACTCTATTACTAATCACCTGGCTGGTTAAAGTATTATTATTATTATCTGTTAGTTCTGTTAGAAGCTGTAACTGGACTTTATTAATGACTATAACTCTATTACTAATCACCTGGCTGGTTATAGTATTATTATTATTATTATTATCTGTTAGTTTCTGTTAGAAGCTGTAACTGGACTTTATTAATGACTATAACTCTATTACTAATCACCTGGCCGGTTATAGTATTATTATTATTATCTGTTAGTTTCTGTTAGAAGCTGTAACTGGACTTTATTAATGACTATAACTCTATTACTAATCACCTGGCTGGTTATAGTATTATTATTATTATCTGTTAGTTTCTGTTAGAAGCTGTAACTGGACTTTATTAATGACTATAACTCTATTACTAATCACCTGGCTGGTTATAGTATTATTATTATTATTATTATCTGTTGGTTTCTGTTAGAAGCTGTAACTGGACTTTATTAATGACTATAACTCTATTACTAATCACCTGGCTGGTTATAGTATTATTATTATTATTATCTGTTAGTTTCTGTTAGAAGCTGTAACTGGACTTTATTAATGACTATAACTCTAATACTAATCACCTGGCTGGTTATAGTATTATTATTATTATCTGTTAGTTTCTGTTAGAAGCTGTAACTGGACTTTATTAATGACTATAACTCTATTACTAATCACCTGGCTGGTTATAGTATTATTATTATTATTATCTGTTAGTTTCTGTTAGAAGCTGTAACTGGACTTTATTAATGACTATAACTCTATTACTAATCACCTGGCTGGTTAAAGTATTATTATTATTATTATCTGTTAGTTTCTGTTAGAAGCTGTAACTGGACTTTATTAATGACTATAACTCTATTACTAATCACCTGGCTGGTTATAGTATTATTATTATTATTATCTGTTAGTTTCTGTTAGAAGCTGTAACTGGACTTTATTAATGACTATAACTCTATTACTAATCACCTGGCTGGTTATAGTATTATTATTATTTTTATCTGTTAGTTTCTGTTAGAAGCTGTAACTGGACTTTATTAATGACTATAACTCTATTACTAATCACCTGGCTGGTTATAGTATTATTATTATTATTATTATTATCTGTTAGTTTCTGTTAGAAGCTGTAACTGGACTTTATTAATGACTATAACTCTATTACTAATCACCTGGCTGGTTATAGTATTATTATTATTATTATCTGTTAGTTTCTGTTAGAAGCTGTAACTGGACTTTATTAATGACTATAACTCTATTACTAATCACCTGGCTGGTTATAGTATTATTATTATTATTATCTGTTAGTTTCTGTTAGAAGCTGTAACTGGACTTTATTAACGACTATAACTCTATTACTAATCACCTGGCTGGTTATAGTATTATTAATATTATTATCTGTTAGTTTCTGTTAGAAGCTGTAACTGGACTTTATTAATGACTATAACTCTATTACTAATCACCTGGCTGGTTATAGTATTATTATTATTATCTGTTAGTTTCTGTTAGAAGCTGTAACTGGACTTTATTAATGACTATAACTCTATTACTAATCACCTGGATGGTTATAGTATTATTGTTATTATCTGTTAGTTTCTGTTAGAAGCTGTAACTGGACTTTATTAATGACTATAACTCTATTACTAATCACCTGGCTGGTTATAGTATTATTATTATTATCTGTTAGTTTCTGTTAGAAGCTGTAACTGGACTTTATTAATGACTATAACTCTATTACTAATCACCTGGATGGTTATAGTATTATTGTTATTATCTGTTAGTTTCTGTTAGAAGCTGTAACTGGACTTTATTAATGACTATAACTCTATTACTAATCACCTGGCTGGTTAAAGTATTATTATTATTATTATCTGTTAGTTTCTGTTAGAAGCTGTAACTAGACTTTATTAATGACTATAACTCTATTACTAATCACCTGGCTGGTTATAGTATTATTATTATTATCTGTTAGTTTCTGTTAGAAGCTGTAACTGGACTTTATTAATGACTATAACTCTATTACTAATCACCTGGCTGGTTATAGTATTATTATTATTATCTGTTAGTTTCTGTTAGAAGCTGTAACTGGACTTTATTAATGACTATAACTCTATTACTAATCACCTGGATGGTTATAGTATTATTGTTATTATCTGTTAGTTTCTGTTAGAAGCTGTAACTGGACTTTATTAATGACTATAACTCTATTACTAATCACCTGGCTGGTTAAAGTATTATTATTATTATTATCTGTTAGTTTCTGTTAGAAGCTGTAACTAGACTTTATTAATGACTATAACTCTATTACTAATCACCTGGCTGGTTATAGTATTATTATTATTATCTGTTAGTTTCTGTTAGAAGCTGTAACTGGACTTTATTAATGACTATAACTCTATTACTAATCACCTGGCTGGTTATAGTATTATTATTATTATTATTATTATTATCTGTTAGTTTCTGTTAGAAGCTGTAACTGGACTTTATTAATGACTATAACTCTATTACTAATCACCTGGCTGGTTATAGTATTATTATTATTATTATTATCTGTTAGTTTCTGTTAGAAGCTGTAACTGGACTTTATTAATGACTATAACTCTATTACTAATCACCTGGCTGGTTAAAGTATTATTATTATTATCTGTTAGTTTCTGTTAGAAGCTGTAACTGGACTTTATTAATGACTATAACTCTATTACTAATCACCTGGCTGGTTATAGTATTATTATTATTATTATTATCTGTTAGTTTCTGTTAGAAGCTGTAACTGGACTTTATTAATGACTATAACTCTATTACTAATCACCTGGCCGGTTATAGTATTATTATTATTATCTGTTAGTTTCTGTTAGAAGCTGTAACTGGACTTTATTAATGACTATAACTCTATTACTAATCACCTGGCTGGTTATAGTATTATTATTATTATTATCTGTTAGTTTCTGTTAGAAGCTGTAACTGGACTTTATTAATGACTATAACTCTATTACTAATCACCTGGCTGGTTATAGTATTATTATTATTATTATCTGTTAGTTTCTGTTAGAAGCTGTAACTGGACTTTATTAATGACTATAACTCTATTACTAATCACCTGGCTGGTTATAGTATTATTATTATTATTATTATCTGTTAGTTTCTGTTAGAAGCTGTAACTGAACTTTATTAATGACTATAACTCTATTACTAATCACCTGGCTGGTTATAGTATTATTATTATTATCTGTTAGTTTCTGTTAGAAGCTGTAACTGGACTTTATTAATGACTATAACTCTATTACTAATCACCTGGCTGGTTAAAGTATTATTATTATTATTATCTGTTAGTTTCTGTTAGAAGCTGTAACTGGACTTTATTAATGACTATAACTCTATTACTAATCACCTGGCTGGTTATAGTAGTATTATTATTATTATTATCTGTAAGTTTCTGTTAGAAGCTGTAACTGGACTTTATTAATGACTATAACTCTATTACTAATCACCTGGCTGGTTATAGTATTATTATTATTATCTGTTAGTTTCTGTTAGAAGCTGTAACTGGACTTTATTAATGACTATAACTCTATTACTAATCACCTGGCTGGTTATATATTATTATTATTATTATTATCTGTTGGTTTCTGTTAGAAGCTGTAACTGGACTTTATTAATGACTATAACTCTATTACTAATCACCTGGCTGGTTATAGTATTATTATTATTATTATCTGTTAGTTTCTGTTAGAAGCTGTAACTGGACTTTATTAATGACTATAACTCTAATACTAATCACCTGGCTGGTTATAGTATTAGTATTACTATTATTATCTGTTAGTTACTGTTAGAAGCTGTAACTGGACTTTATTAATGACTATAACTCTATTACTAATCACCTGGCTGGTTATAGTATTATTATTATTATTATCTGTTAGTTTCTGTTAGAAGCTGTAACTGGACTTTATTAATGACTATAACTCTATTACTAATCACCTGGCTGGTTATAGTATTATTATTATTATTATTATTATCTGTTAGTTTCTGTTAGAAGCTGTAACTGGACTTTATTAATGACTATAACTCTATTACTAATCACCTGGCTGGTTATAGTATTAGTATTATTATTATTATCTGTTAGTTTCTGTTAGAAGCTGTAACTGGACTTTATTAATGACTATAACTCTATTACTAATCACCTGGCTGGTTATAGTATTATTATTATTATCTGTTAGTTTCTGTTAGAAGCTGTAACTGGACTTTATTAATGACTATAACTCTATTACTAATCACCTGGCTGGTTATAGTATTATTATTATTATCTGTTAGTTTCTGTTAGAAGCTGTAACTGGACTTTATTAATGACTATAACTCTATTACTAATCACCTGGCTGGGTATAGTATTATTATTATTATTATTATCTGTTAGTTTCTGTTAGAAGCTGTAACTAGACTTTATTAATGACTATAACTCTATTACTAATCACCTGGCTGGTTATAGTATTATTATTATTATTATCTGTTAGTTTCTGTTAGACGCTGTAACTGGACTTTATTAATGACTATAACTCTATTACTAATCACCTGGCTGGTTATAGTATTATTATTATTATTATCTGTTAGTTTCTGTTAGAAGCTGTAACTGGACTTTATTAATGACTATAACTCTATTACTAATCACCTGGCTGGTTATAGTATTATTATTATTATTATTATCTGTTAGTTTCTGTTAGAAGCTGTAACTGGACTTTATTAATGACTATAACTCTATTACTAATCACCTGGCTGGTTATAGTATTATTATTATTATTATTATCTGTTAGTTTCTGTTAGAAGCTGTAACTGGACTTTATTAATGACTATAACTCTATTACTAATCACCTGGCTGGTTATAGTATTATTATTATTATTATCTGTTAGTTTCTGTTAGAAGCTGTAACTGGACTTTATTAATGACTATAACTCTATTACTAATCACCTGGCTGTTTAAAGTATTATTATTATTATTATCTGTTAGTTTCTGTTAGAAGCTGTAACTGGACTTTATTAATGACTATAACTCTATTACTAATCACCTGGCTGGTTAAAGTATTATTATTATTATTATCTGTTAGTTTCTGTTAGAAGCTGTAACTGGACTTTATTAATGACTATAACTCTATTACTAATCACCTGGCTGGTTAAAGTATTATTATTATTATCTGTTAGTTTCTGTTAGAAGCTGTAACTGGACTTTATTAATGACTATAACTCTATTACTAATCACCTGGCTGGTTATAGTATTATTATTATTATTATTATCTGTTAGTTTCTGTTAGAAGCTGTAACTGGACTTTATTAATGACTATAACTCTATTATTAATCACCTGGCTGGTTAAAGTATTATTATTATTATCTGTTAGTTTCTGTTAGAACCTGTAACTGGACTTTATTAATGACTATTACTCTATTACTAATCACCTGGCTGGTTATAGTATTATTATTATTATTATTATCTGTTAGTTTCTGTTAGAAGCTGTAACTGGACTTTATTAATGACTATAACTCTATTACTAATCACCTGGCTGGTTATAGTATTATTATTATTATTATTATCTGTTAGTTTCTGTTAGAAGCTGTAACTGGACTTTATTAATGACTATAACTCTATTACTAATCACCTGGCTGGTTATAGTATTATTATTATTATCTGTTAGTTTCTGTTAGAAGCTGTAACTGGACTTTATTAATGACTATAACTCTATTACTAATCACCTGGCTGGTTATAGTATTATTATTATTATTATTATCTGTTAGTTTCTGTTAGAAGCTGTAACTGGACTTTATTAATGACTATAACTCTATTACTAATCACCTGGCTGGTTATAGTATTATTATTATTATTATCTGTTAGTTTCTGTTAGAAGCTGTAACTGGACTTTATTAATGACTATAACTCTATTACTAATCACCTGGCTGGTTATAGTATTATTATTATTATTATCTGTTAGTTTCTGTTAGAAGCTGTAACTGGACTTTATTAATGACTATAACTCTATTACTAATCACCTGGCTGGTTATAGTATTATTATTATTTTTATTATCTGTTAGTTTCTGTTAGAAGCTGTAACTGGACTTTATTAATGACTATAACTCTATTACTAATCACCTGGCTGGTTATAGTATTATTATTATTATTATTATTATCTGTTAGTTTCTGTTAGAAGCTGTAACTGGACTTTATTAATGACTATAACTCTATTACTAATCACCTGGCTGGTTATAGTATTATTATTATTATTATCTGTTAGTTTCTGTTAGAAGCTGTAACTGGACTTTATTAATGACTATAACTCTATTACTAATCACCTGGCTGGTTATAGTATTATTATTATTATTATCTGTTAGTTTCTGTTAGAAGCTGTAACTGGACTTTATTAACGACTATAACTCTATTACTAATCACCTGGCTGGTTATAGTATTATTAATATTATTATCTGTTAGTTTCTGTTAGAAGCTGTAACTGGACTTTATTAATGACTATAACTCTATTACTAATCACCTGGCTGGTTATAGTATTATTATTATTATCTGTTAGTTTCTGTTAGAAGCTGTAACTGGACTTTATTAATGACTATAACTCTATTACTAATCACCTGGATGGTTATAGTATTATTGTTATTATCTGTTAGTTTCTGTTAGAAGCTGTAACTGGACTTTATTAATGACTATAACTCTATTACTAATCACCTGGCTGGTTATAGTATTATTATTATTATCTGTTAGTTTCTGTTAGAAGCTGTAACTGGACTTTATTAATGACTATAACTCTATTACTAATCACCTGGATGGTTATAGTATTATTGTTATTATCTGTTAGTTTCTGTTAGAAGCTGTAACTGGACTTTATTAATGACTATAACTCTATTACTAATCACCTGGCTGGTTAAAGTATTATTATTATTATTATCTGTTAGTTTCTGTTAGAAGCTGTAACTAGACTTTATTAATGACTATAACTCTATTACTAATCACCTGGCTGGTTATAGTATTATTATTATTATCTGTTAGTTTCTGTTAGAAGCTGTAACTGGACTTTATTAATGACTATAACTCTATTACTAATCACCTGGCTGGTTATAGTATTATTATTATTATCTGTTAGTTTCTGTTAGAAGCTGTAACTGGACTTTATTAATGACTATAACTCTATTACTAATCACCTGGATGGTTATAGTATTATTGTTATTATCTGTTAGTTTCTGTTAGAAGCTGTAACTGGACTTTATTAATGACTATAACTCTATTACTAATCACCTGGCTGGTTAAAGTATTATTATTATTATTATCTGTTAGTTTCTGTTAGAAGCTGTAACTAGACTTTATTAATGACTATAACTCTATTACTAATCACCTGGCTGGTTATAGTATTATTATTATTATCTGTTAGTTTCTGTTAGAAGCTGTAACTGGACTTTATTAATGACTATAACTCTATTACTAATCACCTGGCTGGTTATAGTATTATTATTATTATTATTATTATTATCTGTTAGTTTCTGTTAGAAGCTGTAACTGGACTTTATTAATGACTATAACTCTATTACTAATCACCTGGCTGGTTATAGTATTATTATTATTATTATTATCTGTTAGTTTCTGTTAGAAGCTGTAACTGGACTTTATTAATGACTATAACTCTATTACTAATCACCTGGCTGGTTAAAGTATTATTATTATTATCTGTTAGTTTCTGTTAGAAGCTGTAACTGGACTTTATTAATGACTATAACTCTATTACTAATCACCTGGCTGGTTATAGTATTATTATTATTATTATTATCTGTTAGTTTCTGTTAGAAGCTGTAACTGGACTTTATTAATGACTATAACTCTATTACTAATCACCTGGCCGGTTATAGTATTATTATTATTATCTGTTAGTTTCTGTTAGAAGCTGTAACTGGACTTTATTAATGACTATAACTCTATTACTAATCACCTGGCTGGTTATAGTATTATTATTATTATTATCTGTTAGTTTCTGTTAGAAGCTGTAACTGGACTTTATTAATGACTATAACTCTATTACTAATCACCTGGCTGGTTATAGTATTATTATTATTATTATCTGTTAGTTTCTGTTAGAAGCTGTAACTGGACTTTATTAATGACTATAACTCTATTACTAATCACCTGGCTGGTTATAGTATTATTATTATTATTATTATTATCTGTTAGTTTCTGTTAGAAGCTGTAACTGAACTTTATTAATGACTATAACTCTATTACTAATCACCTGGCTGGTTATAGTATTATTATTATTATCTGTTAGTTTCTGTTAGAAGCTGTAACTGGACTTTATTAATGACTATAACTCTATTACTAATCACCTGGCTGGTTAAAGTATTATTATTATTATTATCTGTTAGTTTCTGTTAGAAGCTGTAACTGGACTTTATTAATGACTATAACTCTATTACTAATCACCTGGCTGGTTATAGTAGTATTATTATTATTATTATCTGTAAGTTTCTGTTAGAAGCTGTAACTGGACTTTATTAATGACTATAACTCTATTACTAATCACCTGGCTGGTTATAGTATTATTATTATTATTATCTGTTAGTTTCTGTTAGAAGCTGTAACTGGACTTTATTAATGACTATAACTCTATTACTAATCACCTGGCTGGTTATAATATTATTATTATTATTATTATCTGTTGGTTTCTGTTAGAAGCTGTAACTGGACTTTATTAATGACTATAACTCTATTACTAATCACCTGGCTGGTTATAGTATTATTATTATTATTATCTGTTAGTTTCTGTTAGAAGCTGTAACTGGACTTTATTAATGACTATAACTCTAATACTAATCACCTGGCTGGTTATAGTATTAGTATTACTATTATTATCTGTTAGTTACTGTTAGAAGCTGTAACTGGACTTTATTAATGACTATAACTCTATTACTAATCACCTGGCTGGTTATAGTATTATTATTATTATTATCTGTTAGTTTCTGTTAGAAGCTGTAACTGGACTTTATTAATGACTATAACTCTATTACTAATCACCTGGCTGGTTATAGTATTATTATTATTATTATTATTATCTGTTAGTTTCTGTTAGAAGCTGTAACTGGACTTTATTAATGACTATAACTCTATTACTAATCACCTGGCTGGTTATAGTATTAGTATTATTATTATTATCTGTTAGTTTCTGTTAGAAGCTGTAACTGGACTTTATTAATGACTATAACTCTATTACTAATCACCTGGCTGGTTATAGTATTATTATTATTATCTGTTAGTTTCTGTTAGAAGCTGTAACTGGACTTTATTAATGACTATAACTCTATTACTAATCACCTGGCTGGTTATAGTATTATTATTATTATCTGTTAGTTTCTGTTAGAAGCTGTAACTGGACTTTATTAATGACTATAACTCTATTACTAATCACCTGGCTGGGTATAGTATTATTATTATTATTATTATCTGTTAGTTTCTGTTAGAAGCTGTAACTAGACTTTATTAATGACTATAACTCTATTACTAATCACCTGGCTGGTTATAGTATTATTATTATTATTATCTGTTAGTTTCTGTTAGACGCTGTAACTGGACTTTATTAATGACTATAACTCTATTACTAATCACCTGGCTGGTTATAGTATTATTATTATTATTATCTGTTAGTTTCTGTTAGAAGCTGTAACTGGACTTTATTAATGACTATAACTCTATTACTAATCACCTGGCTGGTTATAGTATTATTATTATTATTATTATCTGTTAGTTTCTGTTAGAAGCTGTAACTGGACTTTATTAATGACTATAACTCTATTACTAATCACCTGGCTGGTTATAGTATTATTATTATTATTATTATCTGTTAGTTTCTGTTAGAAGCTGTAACTGGACTTTATTAATGACTATAACTCTATTACTAATCACCTGGCTGGTTATAGTATTATTATTATTATTATCTGTTAGTTTCTGTTAGAAGCTGTAACTGGACTTTATTAATGACTATAACTCTATTACTAATCACCTGGCTGTTTAAAGTATTATTATTATTATTATCTGTTAGTTTCTGTTAGAAGCTGTAACTGGACTTTATTAATGACTATAACTCTATTACTAATCACCTGGCTGGTTAAAGTATTATTATTATTATTATCTGTTAGTTTCTGTTAGAAGCTGTAACTGGACTTTATTAATGACTATAACTCTATTACTAATCACCTGGCTGGTTAAAGTATTATTATTATTATCTGTTAGTTTCTGTTAGAAGCTGTAACTGGACTTTATTAATGACTATAACTCTATTACTAATCACCTGGCTGGTTATAGTATTATTATTATTATTATTATCTGTTAGTTTCTGTTAGAAGCTGTAACTGGACTTTATTAATGACTATAACTCTATTATTAATCACCTGGCTGGTTAAAGTATTATTATTATTATCTGTTAGTTTCTGTTAGAACCTGTAACTGGACTTTATTAATGACTATTACTCTATTACTAATCACCTGGCTGGTTATAGTATTATTATTATTATTATTATCTGTTAGTTTCTGTTAGAAGCTGTAACTGGACTTTATTAATGACTATAACTCTATTACTAATCACCTGGCTGGTTATAGTATTATTATTATTATTATTATCTGTTAGTTTCTGTTAGAAGCTGTAACTGGACTTTATTAATGACTATAACTCTATTACTAATCACCTGGCTGGTTATAGTATTATTATTATTATCTGTTAGTTTCTGTTAGAAGCTGTAACTGGACTTTATTAATGACTATAACTCTATTACTAATCACCTGGCTGGTTATAGTATTATTATTATTATTATTATTATCTGTTAGTTTCTGTTAGAAGCTGTAACTGGACTTTATTAATGACTATAACTCTATTACTAATCACCTGGCTGGTTATAGTATTATTATTATTATTATCTGTTAGTTTCTGTTAGAAGCTGTAACTGGACTTTATTAATGACTATAACTCTATTACTAATCACCTGGCTGGTTATAGTATTATTATTATTATTATTATTATCTGTTAGTTACTGTTAGAAGCTGTAACTGGACTTTATTAATTACTATAACTCTATTACTAATCACCTGGCTGGTTATAGTATTATTATTATTATCTGTTAGTTTCTGTTAGAAGCTGTAACTGGACTTTATTAATGACTATAACTCTATTACTAATCACCTGGCTGGTTATAGTATTATTATTATTATTATCTGTTAGTTTCTGTTAGAAGCTGTGACTGGACTTTATTAATGACTATAACTCTATTACTAATCACCTGGCTGGTTATAGTATTATTATTATTATCTGTTAGTTTCTGTTAGAAGCTGTAACTGGACTTTATTAATGACTATAACTCTATTACTAATCACCTGGCTGGTTATAGTATTATTATTATTATTATCTGTTAGTTTCTGTTAGAAGCTGTAACTGGACTTTATTAATGACTATAACTCTATTACTAATCACCTGGCTGGTTATAGTATTATTATTATTATTATCTGTTAGTTTCTGTTAGAAGCTGTAACTGGACTTTATTAATGACTATAACTCTATTACTAATCACCTGGCTGGTTATAGTAGTATTATTATTATCTGTTAGTTTCTGTTAGAAGCTGTAACTGGACTTTATTAATGACTATAACTCTATTACTAATCACCTGGCTGGTTATATTATTATTATTATCTGTTAGTTTCTGTTAGAAGCTGTAACTGGACTTTATTAATGACTATAACTCTATTACTAATCACCTGGCTGGTTATAGTATTATTATTATTATTATCTGTTAGTTTCTGTTAGAAGCTGTAACTAGACTTTATTAATGACTATAACTCTATTACTAATCACCTGGCTGGTTATAGTATTATTATTATTATTATCTGTTAGTTTCTGTTAGAAGCTGTAACTGGACTTTATTAATGACTATAACTCTATTACTAATCACCTGGCTGGTTATAGTATTATTATTATTATTATTATTATCTGTTAGTTACTGTTAGAAGCTGTAACTGGACTTTATTAAGGACTATAACTCTATTACTAATCACCTGGCTGGTTATAGTATTATTATTATTATCTGTTAGTTTCTGTTAGAAGCTGTAACTGGACTTTATTAATGACTATAACTCTATTACTAATCACCTGGCTGGTTATATTAGTATTATTATTATTATCTGTTAGTTTCTGTTAGAAGCTGTAACTGGACTTTATTAATGACTATAACTCTATTACTAATCACCTGGCTGGTTATAGTATTATTATTATTATTATTATCTGTTAGTTTCTGTTAGAAGCTGTAACTGGACTTTATTAATGACTATAACTCTATTACTAATCACCTGGCTGGTTATAGTATTATTATTATTATTATTATCTGTTAGTTTCTGTTAGAAGCTGTAACTGGACTTTATTAATGACTATAACTCTATTACTAATCACCTGGCTGGTTATAGTATTATTATTATTATTATTATCTGTTAGTTTCTGTTAGAAGCTGTAACTAGACTTTATTAATGACTATAACTCTATTACTAATCACCTGGCTGGTTATAGTAGTATTATTATTATTATCTGTTTGTTTCTGTTAGAAGCTGTAACTGGACTTTATTAATGACTATAACTCTATTACTAATCACCTGGCTGGTTATAGTATTATTATTATTATCTGTTAGTTTCTGTTAGAAGCTGTAACTGGACTTTATTAATGACTCTAACTCTATTACTAATCACCTGGCTGGTTATAGTATTATTATTATTATTATCTGTTAGTTTCTGTTAGAAGCTGTAACTGGACTTTATTAATGACTATAACTCTATTACTAATCACCTGGCTGGTTATAGTATTATTATTATTATTATTATCTGTTAGTTTCTGTTAGAAGCTGTAACTGGACTTTATTAATGACTATAACTCTATTACTAATCACCTGGCTGGTTATAGTATTATTATTATTATCTGTTAGTTTCTGTTAGAAGCTGTAACTGGACTTTATTAATGACTATAACTCTATTACTAATCACCTGGCTGGTTATAGTATTATTATTATTATTATTATTTGTTAGTTTCTGTTAGAAGCTGTAACTGGACTTTATTAATGACTATAACTCTATTACTAATCACCTGGCTGGTTATAGTATTATTATTATTATTATTATTATCTGTTAGTTTCTGTTAGAAGCTGTAACTGGACTTTATTAATGACTATAACTCTATTACTAATCACCTGGCTGGTTATGGTATTATTATTATTATTATCTGTTAGTTTCTGTTAGAAGCTGTAACTGGACTTTATTAATGACTATAACTCTATTACTAATCACCTGGCTGGTTATAGTATTATTATTATTATTATTATTATCTGTTAGTTTCTGTTAGAAGCTGTAACTGGACTTTATTAATGACTATAACTCTATTACTAATCACCTGGCTGGTTATAGTGTTATTATTATTATCTGTTGGTTTCTGTTAGAAGCTGTAACTGGTCTTTATTAATGACTATAACTCTATTACTAATCACCTGGCTGGTTATAGTATTATTATTATTATTATTATCTGTTAGTTTCTGTTAGAAGCTGTAACTGGACTTTATTAATGACTATAACTCTATTATTAATCACCTGGCTGGTTATAGTATTATTATTATTATCTGTTAGTTTCTGTTAGAAGCTGTAACTAGACTTTATTAATGACTATAACTCTATTACTAATCACCTGGCTG
Organism: Salmo trutta; assembly: GCF_901001165.1. Taxonomy (NCBI): domain Eukaryota; kingdom Metazoa; phylum Chordata; class Actinopteri; order Salmoniformes; family Salmonidae; genus Salmo; species Salmo trutta. Next base: position 14,534 of record NW_021822729.1, read on the forward strand.
GTTATAGTATTATTATTATTATTATCTGTTAGTTTCTGTTAGAAGCTGTAACTGGACTTTATTAATGACTATAACTCTATTACTAATCACCTGGCTGGTTATAGTATTATTATTATTATTATTATTATTATCTGTTAGTTACTGTTAGAAGCTGTAACTGGACTTTATTAAGGACTATAACTCTATTACTAATCACCTGGCTGGTTATAGTATTATTATTATTATCTGTTAGTTTCTGTTAGAAGCTGTAACTGGACTTTATTAATGACTATAACTCTATTACTAATCACCTGGCTGGTTATATTAGTATTATTATTATTATCTGTTAGTTTCTGTTAGAAGCTGTAACTGGACTTTATTAATGACTATAACTCTATTACTAATCACCTGGCTGGTTATAGTATTATTATTATTATTATTATCTGTTAGTTTCTGTTAGAAGCTGTAACTGGACTTTATTAATGACTATAACTCTATTACTAATCACCTGGCTGGTTATAGTATTATTATTATTATTATTATCTGTTAGTTTCTGTTAGAAGCTGTAACTGGACTTTATTAATGACTATAACTCTATTACTAATCACCTGGCTGGTTATAGTATTATTATTATTATTATTATCTGTTAGTTTCTGTTAGAAGCTGTAACTAGACTTTATTAATGACTATAACTCTATTACTAATCACCTGGCTGGTTATAGTAGTATTATTATTATTATCTGTTTGTTTCTGTTAGAAGCTGTAACTGGACTTTATTAATGACTATAACTCTATTACTAATCACCTGGCTGGTTATAGTATTATTATTATTATCTGTTAGTTTCTGTTAGAAGCTGTAACTGGACTTTATTAATGACTCTAACTCTATTACTAATCACCTGGCTGGTTATAGTATTATTATTATTATTATCTGTTAGTTTCTGTTAGAAGCTGTAACTGGACTTTATTAATGACTATAACTCTATTACTAATCACCTGGCTGGTTATAGTATTATTATTATTATTATTATCTGTTAGTTTCTGTTAGAAGCTGTAACTGGACTTTATTAATGACTATAACTCTATTACTAATCACCTGGCTGGTTATAGTATTATTATTATTATCTGTTAGTTTCTGTTAGAAGCTGTAACTGGACTTTATTAATGACTATAACTCTATTACTAATCACCTGGCTGGTTATAGTATTATTATTATTATTATTATTTGTTAGTTTCTGTTAGAAGCTGTAACTGGACTTTATTAATGACTATAACTCTATTACTAATCACCTGGCTGGTTATAGTATTATTATTATTATTATTATTATCTGTTAGTTTCTGTTAGAAGCTGTAACTGGACTTTATTAATGACTATAACTCTATTACTAATCACCTGGCTGGTTATGGTATTATTATTATTATTATCTGTTAGTTTCTGTTAGAAGCTGTAACTGGACTTTATTAATGACTATAACTCTATTACTAATCACCTGGCTGGTTATAGTATTATTATTATTATTATTATTATCTGTTAGTTTCTGTTAGAAGCTGTAACTGGACTTTATTAATGACTATAACTCTATTACTAATCACCTGGCTGGTTATAGTGTTATTATTATTATCTGTTGGTTTCTGTTAGAAGCTGTAACTGGTCTTTATTAATGACTATAACTCTATTACTAATCACCTGGCTGGTTATAGTATTATTATTATTATTATTATCTGTTAGTTTCTGTTAGAAGCTGTAACTGGACTTTATTAATGACTATAACTCTATTATTAATCACCTGGCTGGTTATAGTATTATTATTATTATCTGTTAGTTTCTGTTAGAAGCTGTAACTGTGATGCATATGCTAAAGGGTACGCCTGGCAACATTCTCTAGTGGGTTCTGACCTGCTGAAAGGCAATTCAACCTGATCTAGATTAGAATCCATTCTCTAGTGGGTTCTGACCTGCTGAAAGGCAATTCAACCTGATTTAGATTAGAATCCATTCTCTAGTGGGTTCTGATATGCTGAAAGGCAATTCAACCTGATTTAGATTAGAATCCATTCTCTAGTGGGTTCTGACATGCTGAAAGGCAATTCAACCTGATCTAGATTAGAATCCATTCTCTAGTGGGTTCTGATACGCTGAAAGGCAATTCAAACTGATCTAGATTAGAATCCATTCTCTAGTGGGTTCTGATACGCTGAAAGGCAATTCAAACTGATCTAGATTAGAATCCATCTTCCCCTTGTGCCCTAAACAATAGCCTACACTATTGTCCCCAGATGGTACTAGTTGGTCGGAACTTGGTCCCCAGATGGGACTTCCTGTTGATGCCAAATAAGGAGTTTCCTCTTGGGTCCCCACATTGATCACCTTCCCAGTTCCCACAATGTCATCTACCCTCATTTCAATGAATCAGTTACATCTGAAGTGGTGCATTCATTATAGATTTTATTTTAGATGTTTTGATGTTTGTGTGTGTGTGTGTGTGTGTGTGTGTGTCCAGTGTGTTTGTCCTGTGTGTGTGTGTGGTGTGTCCTGTGTATGTGTGTGTGTGTGTGTGTGTCAGGTTATTACTTACAGGGAGACTGAGTCACCAGCATAAAGCCCAAACCCTGGATAGAGGGGCTCAGTGAATTTGGAGGTGAATGTGATCAGGTGGGTCAGTGTGTCAGAGGAGGCTCTATAGAAGGACAGAGTGCCGGCTGGCCAGTCCAGATACACTCCTACTCTGTGGGAGCTGGAAGAGAGGACGTCTATGGTAGTGCGATTATTATTGTGACAGGCAATGTAACTGTTGTCATAGCAGAACAGACACCAGGACTTGTCATTCCATCCAAGATAACAGTCATCACCCCTTCCTCTCCTGTTGATTCCTTTATATGTCACTCCTATAACAGCCCCTCTCCTATTCCACTCTACCTCCCAGTAACAGCGCCCAGTCAGACCCTCTCTACACAGCACCTGTCTACAGTCCTCAAATCTCTCTGGGTGATCAGGATACGGCTGCTTCTCTGTCCTACATGTCACCTTTCTGTTCTCCTCAGACAGAGAGAGGAGTCTGTCTACTGTGTTTAGGTCCAGTGTGAGATCACAGACATCTGATGGATGAAACCAGACACAATATTAGAAATCATCATCATTCACATTAGAATGTTAATAACTCACTTTTCACTAATTCATTTAATGTAGATGTTTCTAGGTATCAAAAGGAGAAGTTAAGGTTACTTGAGACTTGTTGAATGATCATATGTTATACTGTATGGTAATATAAAACACACTTATTCACAATAATTACACACACACACACACACAGACGTTGTCAAAGTAACTCTTTGTAAACGTTGGTGTCCCTGATTTCTGCTTCTGTAGAACTACAGCTGATATTTAATATGACCAAGTCAGTAATGATGGTGGTCTTTGACTTAACTTGAATTAAGACTTATTCTTAGTCATATTCTTCACAGCAGTCAACACTCACATTTTCTAAGCCCAGGTTTCATTGTGTACTCTCCACCATGTTCCACACTGTAGCGGTAAGCAGAAGAACAGTCAGTCATTGAGTGATAAACCTGAACTCACACACACACACTGGACACACACACACACACACACACACACGGTCAGCAAATAACTTCAAGCGTTTGTAAGAATGGTTGTCTATGTGTGTGTTTGTTTGTGTGTGTCCAGTTTGGGTGTGTGTGTGTGTGTGTGTGTGTGTGTGTGTGTGTGTGTGTGTGTGTGTGTGTGTGTGTGTGTGTGTGTCCAGTGTGTTTGTGTGCTCAGTGTGTGGACACACACTGGAAACACACACACACTGGAGACACATACACACACACAGACACACATCACTTTGTCCAAGTGGTGGTAAGAATGTTTGTCTAAACTAGCCTGATAAGTCAAACATGTCTGATATGAACATTGACATAAACCCTCTACATACTTGAGTTTCTCCAGTCTGCAGTGTGGATCCTCCAGTCCAGCAGAGAGCAGTCTGACTCCTGAGTCTCCTGGGTGATTGTAGCTCAGGTCCAGCTCTCTCAGGTGTGAGGGGTTTGACCTCAGAGCTGAGACCAGAGAAGCACAGCCTTCCTCTGTGACTAGACAGCCTGACAGCCTGCAAAGAGTCAAATCATATTAAAATCACACTGCTATTCTTTGGTGGTGAAAATAGTGGCAGTATATTTCTTCAACATATTCAGATACATCAGTGTCCTGAAACCTGCCATATCTATTCATAAATGAATGAATGTATCACTATTAGAAATGACAAATTATCAAATTATGGCTTGTAGATAGAAACATTTATTGTGCAAATATTTGAGTACTGACCAGACCAGTATAAAAAGCAGTATCAGTCAAAAGACAGACAGTGAGGTATCAGATTTAGATTGTATTGAGTAAATAGTGTTCACTCAAAAGGACACAACGACTATGTTCCAGTTGAACAACGTTTACTAAACCGTATTACCACAATACATGGTTACCATGGTTACCATGACACTCAGACCAGGTCCATCAACACTGAGACTCCCAGGCGTACTAATAACAGAGTGATAGCACAGAAATATAGGGAGACTTAAAACATGAATTTAACAATCTCCCACTTTTCTTTAAAGACAAATAAAACAACTAAATAATGACATTTCCAAAGTATTATTTAAGTTCCTCATTACAAATAGATTGTGTGACTCAGTTTATTGTTGTATTAGTCAAGCTGCCACTTTCCATTACTGAGTGTCTTTAGGAGCACAAGACCGGATGCTCCCTTTTTAGTCAGACAGTCAGCAAGCTGCTCCTTTGTGGTCGACCAGGAAAACAGCTTTGAGGTGTGGAATCACAGTTGTAGCAAAGGTCTGTGAGCCACCCCAGATGAAGTCATCAGCATGACAGACAAGTACTCCAGTAAAGCCAATAGAAAACTGCAGGATCCACTTGTGACATTTTCCTACCTGTACTCAGCACTGTTGCCTTGACTTTGCTGTACCAGTAGAGTGATGCACCTGCCAGGCCATACACACACATTTTTAGTTTCCACCTGTACTCAGCACTGTTGCCTTGACTTTGTTGTATCAGTAGAGTGATGCACCTGCCAGGCCATAGACACACATTTTTAGTTTCCACCTGTACTCAGCACTGTTGCCTTGACTTTGCTGTATCAGTAGAGTGATGCACCTGCCAGGCCATAGACACACCTGTTTAGTTTCCACAGTGTTCCTTCACCCTTAGCTTCAGGCGGAGGTCAGATGTGAATGTCCCTTGATGCTCTGTTCCCTGCAAAAATGCTGATTTTATGTCTATGGAATTAAGTTTCCATTGTTTCTGGCAGATCACTGTCAGGAGCAATCTGAGTGACTCTGAGGTGCATGTCGGTGAGTCGTTTGGGAGCTGTTTAGCAGCCAGCTCCTCTAAACCTCTAGCCTCTAGATGAGTCGTTTGGGAGTTGTTTAGCAGCCAGCTCCTCTAAACCTCTAGCCACTAGATGAGTCGTTTGGGAGTTGTTTAGCAGCCAGCTCCTCTAAACCTCTAGCCAATAGATGTTATGGTGGAAATTACAAGATTATGTTATAATACTTTTATTGCATCAAATGGTTGTTTTCTGCAACAGAATAACATTTACATTACATTTAAGTCATTTAGCAGACGCTCTTATCCAGAGCGACTTACAAATTGGTGAATAAGGGGTTGTTAGAAAACTCATCTGTGTTCTACTGAGGATGGGCCTCCGGGAGATTTAACACTGACAGGAGATTTATGATGTCTTTTGGGTGATCAAACATAAAGAGACCGTATTCCAGAGCATGAGTTAATGTTTCTGTTCTATATGGTACCAGGGAGAGATGACCCCAGGGCCAGACCCTGGTCTCTACATAATGAGAACAGTTTTTACAGCAGATATTGTCTACTGTGAATAATAGGTATCTTTCATACAAATCTTAACCTTGTGACCCATTCCATACATCTGTCGTGTGTCATGTAAACTGAAGGAGGATGGACTTTGCTATAAAATGCTGTGGCTCAAACCAGCTGGTTGAGTTCTCAGTGATCACCTCCAGGGGTGATATAAAATGCTATGTCTCAAACCAGCTGGTTGAGTTCTCAGTGATAACCTCCAGGGGTGATTACCGACCAGCTCCATTACTGTAGTAAACAAGCTGGTTGAGATCTCAGTGATCACCTCCTGGGGTGATTACTAACCAGCTCCATTACTGCAGTAAACCAGCTGGTTGTGTTCTCAGTGATAACCTCCAGGGGTGAATACCGACCAGCTCCATTACTGCAGTAAACCAGCTGGTTGAGTTCTCAGTGATAACCTCCAGGGGTGATTACCGACCAGCTCCATTACTGCAGTAAACCAGCTGGTTGAGTTCTCAGTGATAACCTCCAGGGGTGATTACCGACCAGCTCCATTACTGCAGTAAACCAGCTGGTTGAGTTCTCAGTGATCACCTCCAGGGGTGATTACCGACCAGCTCCATTACTGCAGTAAACCAGCTGGTTGAGATCTCAGTGATCACCTCCTGGGGTGATTACTAACCAGCTCCATTACTGTAGTAAACAAGCTGGTTGAGATCTCAGTGATCACCTCCTGGGGTGATTACTAACCAGCTCCATTACTGCAGCAAACCAGCTGGTTGAGTTCTCAGTGATCACCTCCAGGGGTGATTACCGACCAGCTTCATTACTGCAGTAAACCAGCTGGTTGAGTTCTCAGTGATCATCTCCAGGGGTGATTACCGACCAGCTCCATTACTGTAGTAAACCAGCTGGTTGAGTTCTCAGTGATCATCTCCAGGGGTGATTACCGACCAGCTCCATTACTGCAGTAATTAAATAATAAAGTTTGATTGTTTTGAAGAAATCTTAAAAGCCTCTCCTTTTGATTACAATAATTCTACCACAACCTGCTTTTGGCACTATTCCAGTTCTTTAAAGGTACACACCCACCTTGTTGAGACACATTTTTGCCCAATGTCTTTGACTTCCTCAAACACTCAATTTTTCCTCCAATTACTGAGCTCATCTAGTCAAATGACATGTCCTTTTTTTCAAGTACATCATCATTTTGAATGTCATTCTGTTTTTCCGCGATATTCCATTGGTTGAAATCTGATAAGTAACAGGTCAGCTGACCCTGTTGTACCAGCAAGTGTAGCTGGTTCAGAGAACTGCAAGTTGGACCAGTTCTGGTGTTTTCCTTTGGCTTTTCCTGCTCGTTCAATGACGTCTGCTGTGTGTGGAATACAACTTACTCTGTCCATGTACAGTGAGGGAAAAAAGTATTTGATCCCCTGCTGATTTTGTACGTTTGCAAACTGACAAAGAAAGGACACACTATTCAACAGCCAGTGAAAAATCAGAGCGCCAAATTAAAAACAACAAAATGTCATAATTCAAAGATCTCAAACATACGACTATTTTACACCATTTTAAAGGTACACTTCTCCTTAATGTAACCACATTGTCCGATTTCAAAAAGGCTTTACGGCGAAAGCATAAAGTTAGATTATGTTAGGACAGGTACAACACAAGAAAAACCAAATACCAGAAATTCAGATAAAATTAAGCACTAACCTTTGACGATCTTCATCAGATGACACTCCTAGGACTCAATGTTAGACAATACATGTATGTTTTGTTCGATAAAGTTCATATTTAAATCCAAAAACAGCATTTTACATTGGCACGTGATGTTCAGAAAATAGTTTGCCTCCAATACTGCCGATGAATCAGCACAACAATTTACAAAAATACTCATCATAAACGTTGATAAAATATTAAACTGTTATTCAAAGAATTTTAGATAACCATCTCCTTTACGCAACCGCTGTGACAGATTTCAAAAACGCTTCACGGGGAAAGCACACTTTGCAATAATCTGAGTACGGCGCTCAGAAACATACACTAGGCAATACAGATACCCGCCATTTTGAAGTCATCTAAAATCATAAATAGCATTATAAATATTCCCTTACCTTTGATCTTCATCAGAAGGCACTTCCAGGAATCCCAGGTCCACAATAAATGTTGTTTTGTTCGATAAAGTCCAAAATATATGTCCAAATACCTCCTTGTTGTTTGCGCGTTCAGTAAGCTACTCCAAATGTAGGAAGCGCGCATTTCACGCCAAAAAGTCAAAAACAGTTCTATTTACGTTCGTAGAAACATGTCAAACGTTGTATAGCATCAATCTTTAGGGCCTTTTTAACTTAAAACTTCAATAATATTCCAACCGGACGATTCCAATGTCTTGAAAAACGTTTTGGAACACAGCTAGCTCTCACTTGAATGCGCGCCAATGAACTCATGTGCTTTCCTGAGTCAACAACTTCCAACTTACTTTGTTCGCTCTCTGTTCACCATAGACGCCTCAAACAACTTTGTAAAGATTGTTGACATCTAGTGGAAGCCTTAGGAAGTGCAAAATGAACCATAAGTCACTGTGTGTTGGATAGGCAATGACTTGAAAAGACTAAAAGCTCCAGAATTCCCACTTCCTGGTTAGATTTTCTCAGGTTTTTGCCTGCCATATCAGTTCTGTTATACTCACAGACATCAGTCAAACAGTTTTAGAAACTTCAGAGTGTTTTATATCCAAATCTACTAATAATATGCATATCCTAGTCCCTGGGCCCGAGTAGTAGGCCGTTTAATTTGGGTACGTTTTTCATCCGGCCGTGAAAGTACTGCTCCCTACCCTAGAGAAGTTAATGGTAGGTTTATTTGAACAGTGAGAGACAGAATAACAACAAAAAAATCCAGAAAAAAACGCATGTCAAAAATGTTATGAATTGATTTGCATTTTAACCTCTCTAGGGTCGGCGGGACGAAATCGTCCCACCTACTCAACAGCCAGTTGAATCCCGTGGCGCGTTATTGAAATACCTTAGAAATGCTATTACTTCAATTTCTCAAACATATGACTATTTTACACCATTTTAAAGACAAGACTCTCGTTAATCTAACCACACTGTCCGATTTCAAAAAGGCTTTACAACGAAAGCAAAACATTAGATTATGTCAGCAGAGTACCCAGCCAGAAATAATCAGACACCCATTTTTCAAGCTAGCATATAATGTCACATAAACCCAAACTCCAGCTAAATGCAGCACTAACCTTTGATGATCTTCATCAGATGACAACCCTAGGACATTATGTTATACAATACATGCATGTTTTGTTCAATCAAGTTCATATTTATATCAAAAACCAGCTTTTTACATTAGCATGTGATGCTCAGAACTAGCATACCCCCCGCAAACGTCCGGTGAATTTACTAAATTACTCACGATAAACGTTCACAAAAAACATAACAATTATTTTAAGCATTATAGATACAGAACTCCTCTATGCACTCGCTATGTCCGATTTCAAAATAGCTTTTCGGTGAAAGCACATTTTGCAATATTCTGAGTAGATAGCCCGGCATCACAGGGCTAGCTATTTAGACACCCACCAAGTTTAGCCGTCACCAAAGTCAGATTTACTATAAGAAAAATGTTATTACCTTTGTTGTTCTTCGTCAGAATGCACTCCCAAGACTTCGACTTCAATAACAAATGTTGGTTTGGTTCAAAATAATCCAGAGTTATGTTCAAATATCCTCTGTTTTGTTTGTGCGTTCAAGACACTATCCGAATGGTAAAGAAGGGTGACGCGCACGACACAGTTCGTGACAAAAAATGTCTAAATATTCCATTATCTTACTTCGAAGCATGTCAACCGCTGTTTAAAATCAATTTTTATCCGGCCGTGCAAATACTGCCCCCTACCCCCAACAGGTTAATGAGGGAAATAAGTATTTGACCCCCTCTCAATCAGAAAGATTTGTGGCTCCCAGGTGTCTTTTATACAGGTAACCAGCTGAGATTAGGAGCACACTCTTAAAGGGAGTGCTCCTAATCTCAGTCTGTTACCTGTATAAAAGACACCTGTCCACAGAAGCAATCAATCAATCAATCAGATTCCAAACTCTCCACCATGGCCAAGACCAAAGAGCTCTCCAGCTTGGTGAGAAGGTGACAACAGTTGGTGCGATTATTCGCAAATGGAAGAAACACAAAATAACTGTCAATCTCCCTCGTCCTGGGGCTCCATGCAAGATCTCACCTCATGGAGTTGCAATGATCATGAGAACGGTGAGGAATCAGCCCAGAACTACACGGGAGGCTCTTGTCAATGATCTCAAGGCAGCTGGGACCATAGTCACCAAGAAAACAATTGGTAACACACTACGCTGTGAAAGACTGAAATCCTGCAGCGCCCGCAAGGTCCCTCTGCTCAAGAAAGCACACATACATTCCCGTCTGAAGTTTGCCAATGAACAGCTGAATGATTCAGAGGACAACTGGGTGAAAGTGTTGTGGTCAGATGAGACCAAAATGGAGCTCTTTATTGATCAACTCAACTCGCTTTGTTTGGAGGAGGAGGTATGCTGCCTATGACCCCAAGAACACCATCCCCACCGTCAAACATGGAGGTGGAAACATTATGCTTTGGGGGTGTTTTTCTGCTAAGGGTACTTCACCGCAACTTCACCGCATCAAAGGGACGATGGACGGGGCCATGTACCGTCAAATCTTGGGTGAGAACCTCCTTCCCTCAGCCAGGGCATTGAACATGGGTCTTGGATGGGTATTCCAGCATGACAATGACCCAAAACACACGGCCAAGGCAACAAAGGAGTGGCTTAAGAAGAAGCACATTAAGGTCCTGGAGTGGCCTAGCCAGTCTCCAGACCTTAATCCCATAGAGAATCTGTGGAGGGAGCTGAAGGTTCAAGTTGCCAAACGTCAGCCTCGAAACCTTAATGACTTGGAGAAGATCTGCAAAGAAGAGTGGGACAAAATCCCTCCTGAGATGTTTGCAAACCTGGTGGCCAACTACAAGAAACGTCTGACCTCTGTGATTTTTCCACCAAGTACTAAGTCATGTTTTGCAGAGGGGTCAAATACTTATTTCCCTCATTAAAATGCAAATCAATTTATAACATTTTTGACATGTGTTTTTCAGGATTTTTTTGTTGTTATTCTGTCTCTCCCTGTTCAAATAAACCTACCATTAAAATTATAAACTGATAATTTCTTTGTCAGTGGGCAAACGTACAAAATCAGCAGGGGATCAAATACTTTTTTCACTCACTGTATTTAACAGTTTGTCCAGTTTTCAGATCGGAACAACAATGCTGTCTTAACACATGTGGTTGTTGTTGAATGTTTTCCTCATTTGAATCCTCAACAGTATTACCAGTGGCATGGTTGAAGGTCTCTGCTCCATTTCCTGTGTCAGTTTCAGTGTCCATTTCATTGGATGTGACATCTGGTAGGCTTGTGTCTGTTAATGTGTCCTTTTTTGTCATTTTCAGTAGGAGGCTGATTCTCAGCAACAGCCCCTCCATCTTGTTGATCCTTTACTTTCCGCAAACTTGAGTGATGCACCTTAAAAATGGTGCCTCCGTGCCTCACAAATATCACCACACCATCTTGGCCAATGACTACTCCCGGTCCTTTCCACTCTTGACAGTCAACTCGTTTGTAGTACACTTTGTTTCCAGTCTCGTACTTCTCATCGGTGGGTCGAAGCTGTTTCCGCAGAGCCCTGCGAATTCTCTCTGAACACTCTACTTCAGTGAACGCTTTTCTCGCTGCATGTAGTGCTGAAAAATGCTGTCCCACCCATGCACTCACTCCGTTCCCTTCTAGTGCTGGTGGCTCGTCAACCAGTACAGAGGGAAGATTAGGGTTCTGCCCCAACACTAGTTGCTATGGGCTGTAACAATGAACATTGTGCATTGAGTTTTTTGCCATCAAAGCCAAATCTAGGGCTGTTTTCCAGTCACATCCATTGTCTTGCTTCACTTTCTGCATAATCTCTGAGTGTTTGATTATGTCTCTCCACATGTCCATTGCTCCATGGACTGTATGCAGCAGTTGTCTTTACTTCCATGTTGAATTTCTCTGCCATTTCTGTTATTTCATTATTATTGAATTCTCCTCCATTGTCACTGTATAATTTCTGTGTCGGGCCATGCACACGTATCCAGGAATGAATGAAGTGCTTGACCATTTCACTGTGTTTCTTTGTATTCACAATGCTTCCAGCACTGAAGCGTGTGAAGTGGTGGATTATGTGAAGATACCACACACTTGGTCCAGGCTCATGTAGATATACAGCCACTGTTTCATTGTACTTGGAAGCCAGTGACAAACCGCTGGTTTGCTGTATTTCTGGAATGTCTCACAACTGTTAACTATCTGCGTAGAATGGACATTGTTACGCACGCCTCTGTGCGTGACACAAAATGACACAACGACTATGTTCCAGTTGAACAACATTTACTGAACAGGTATTTCCACAATAGATGGTTGCCATTGCACTCAGGCCAGGTCCATCAACAGTGAGACTCCCACGCATGCGTACTAATAACAGAGTGATAGCACCATAACAGAAATATAGAGATACTTAAAACATGAACTTAACACACAGTCCAAACAATATCTATTTTGACAATGAAGCTAATATTGTAAATTGTCAGGACCGTCGTATGAATAACTAGACCAAGGCACAGCGTGAGTAGAGTGACACATTTTAATGATAGTGAGACTTCCAAAACAACAAAAACATAACGATCGTGAAATACGTAGCCCACATAGGGATTCACACAAAACAATATCCCACATCGCAGGTGGGAAAAAGGACACACTAAGTATGATCCCCAATTAGAGGTAACGATCATCAGCTGCCTCCAATTGGGAACCATACACACACACCAACATAGAAATATAATACCTAGAAACCCCCCTAGTCACGCCCTGACCTATAACACCATAGAGAACCCCGAGGGCTCTCTATGGTCAGAGCGTGACAGTACCCCCCCCCATCCCAAGGTGCGGACTCCGACCGCAAAATGGGAAACTAGATGGAAAGGGTTAGGGTGGGCAACTAGCGTCGGTGGCGGCTCCGGTGCGGGACGTAGCAACCGCTCATACAGCGGATCCGGCCATGAAGCCGGGCTGAACGCCGTGCCCGGACTGGGTACCGGCACAGAGGAAGACTCTGGCCATGGAGCGTGACTGCACACCTTGCCTGGACTGAGCACCGGCACAGAGGAAGGCTCCGGCCATGGAGCGGGACTGCACACCGTGCCTGGACTGAGCACCGGCACAGAGGAAGGCTCCGGCCATGGAGCGGGACTGGACGCCGTACCCGGACTGGGCACTGGCACGGAGGAAGACTCTGGCCATGGAGCGGGACTGGACGCTGTGCCTGGACTGGGCACCGGCGCAGAGGAAGGCTCCGGCCATGGCAACAGTGCAGGAAGCTCCTGGCCATGGATTGTCACTGGAAGCTCCGGACCGTGGACCGTCACTTGAGGCTCTGGACTGTGAACCGTTGCTGGAAGCTCTGGACTGTGAACCGTCGCTGGAGGTTCTGGGCTGTAGACCATCTCTGGAGACTCCGGACTGTACACACACACTGGTAGACGAGTGCGGGGAGCTGGCACAGGATGTACCGGACTGGGAAAGCGCACTGGAGGGCTTGTGCATGGAGCCGGCACAGGTTTCACCGGGCTGGTGACACACTCTTCAGGGCGAGTGAGGGGAGCCAGCACAGGACGTACCGGGATAGGAAGGCGCACTGGAGGCCTGGTGCGTGGAGCTGGCACAGGTTTCACCGGACTGATGACACGCTCTTCAGGGCGAGTGCGAGGAGCCGGAACAGGACGTACCAGACTGGGAAGGCGCACTGGAGGCCTGGTGCGTGGAGCCGGCACAGGTTGCACCGGACTGGTGGCACGCTCTTCAGGGCGAGTTCGGGGAGCCGGCACAGGACGTACCGGGCTGGGAAGGCGACTGGAGGCCTGGTGCGTGGAGCCGGCACAGGTTGCACCGGACTGATGGCACCCTCCTCAAAACACCTGCACTGCAGCATACTCATAGCCAACATCTCTCTCCGATATCCCTCCTGAAACTGCTCCATCGACTCCCAGATGGTCTCTGGCTCTCTCTTCAGCTCGGCCGACCACCCCTTGTGCCCCCCCCCCAAAAAAAACTTGGGGTTGCCCTTGAGCTGTTTGTGGCCCTGGACCCCGGCGTCATCGTTGTCCTTATTTACTCCTCGGCGACTCCCGCCAAGAAAGGGTCTCGCATCCACCAAGTATCTCTTCCCATGACCAACTGTCCTTCACCTCCTGGGCACGCTGCTTGGTCCTGACTAGGAGGAATATTCTGTCACGACCGTCGTCTGAACAATTGGACCATGGCGCAGCGTGAGTAGAGTTCCACATTTTAATGATAGTGAGTTTTTCCAAAACATCAAAAACATAACGATCTTGAAATACGTAGCCCACATAGGCACTCATACAAAACAAAACAGTATCCTACATCGCAGGGGGGAAAAAGGACACACTAAGTATGATCCCCAATTAGAGGTAACGATCATCAGCTGCCTCCAATTGGGAACCATACACACACACCAACATAGAAATATAATACCTAGAAATCCCCCTAGTCAAGCCCTGACCTAAAACACCATAGAGAACCTGTCACGTCCTGGCCAGTATAAGGGTTAATTAGTATTGTAGTTTGGTCAGGACGTGGCAGAGGGTATTCGTTTTATGTGGTTCGGGGTGGTGTGTTTGTTGAAGGGGCATTTGATTTAAGTATTCCGGGGTTTTTGGGCACTGTTTGGTTTTCATGTATTCTATGGTTAGTCTAGTGTGTGTATTTCTATGTTGAGTTAATTGGGGTTGGACTTCCAATTGAAGGCAGCTGTTTGGTGTTGCCTTTGATTGGAAGTCCTATATTAGTTGGGTGTGTTTGTCTTGTATTTTGTGGGAGATTGTTCTGTGTGTAAGCCTTATGCTTTGCCAGACTGTTTTGTTGTTAGTGGTTTCGTTTTGTTGTTTTGGAATGTTCGTTTTGATTTAATAAATGTTCAAAATGAACAACCGCATGCCTGCTGCGTTTTGGTCCTCCTTCACCGACGACAACCGTGACAGAACCCCGAGGGCTCTCTATGGTCAGAGCGTGACATAAATGAAAGCACTTTGTGTATCTAGTCCCCCCATTTGAAGAAGTCAAAAGAATTCTGACCAATTGTATTAAAGTAGTCAAACATTTAGTATTTGTTCCCAAACTCGTTGGTTGCATTTGCAGTTTGTTTTGGTTGTGTTTTGTTTTGGTTGTGTTTTAGGTTGTGTTTTGTCCAATAGTAACTGAATGGTGGATGACAACTGGAGCAATTTTCTTTCTAAGTGAGTAGATAACATGTTTCTAATCACGACTGAATGAATCCTGATGATGCCATGATTAATACAAATCATAAATCAATCATGAAAAATGATGAGTGAGAAAGTTACAGAGGCTACAACAAAACATGCTAACCTCTCACCATTAACAAAAACAGAGCCTACAACAAAACATGCTAACCTCTCACCATTACCAATAACAGAGGCTACAACAAAACATGCTAACCTCTCACCATTACCAATAACAGAGGAGGTATGAGCTTTGTGCCTCTAAAACTTTGTTATTCATCATCATTCACGAATCATTTATGATTATTCATAATCATGGTAGCATCCACATGAATGTAGAAGTGTTCAGAAACATCTTCTATTCTTACTGACAATACAAGTGAAGTGACTCCAAAATGACAGGACATTATTCACCATTCAGTTTCTATTAGGAAAAACACCCAAAACACAACCAAGACAAACTGCAAATGAATTCAACAAGTTTGTATCACAAGCTTGATGTAATCACTGCAGGCATGGAATATGGGACCAAATACTAAACTTATGTATGACTAATTTAATACAATATAAGTGAATTTGTCAGAATAATTAAGACTTCTTCTTCTGTACTACGTACATTAAGTGCTTTCATTTCTGAACGGTAAAATATATATTTATGAATACCTTTAAATAAAATGTGAAAATTTGTACTGTCGCCTAATATGAAACATTCTATCTCAAATCCAAAATGCTGGAGCATAGCACAAAATTTAAAACTGTAAGTTTCACTGTCCAAACACATATGGTGTGGACTATGTGTGTCAAGTAAACACATGTGGATCTTGTGAACAGTTATTACTTGTTGACCAACTACAGGAATACTGACCTCAGAGTCTCCAGTTTACAGTGGGGATTCCCCAGTCCAGCAGAGAGCAGCTTCACTCCTGAATCCTTCAGGTCATTGTTACTCAGATCCAGCTCTCTCAGATGTGAGGGGTTTGACCTCAGAGCTGAGACCAGAGAAGCACAGCCTTCCTCTGTGACTCCACAGCCTGACAGACTGACAGAGAGATCATCATGACTTCACAAACACACTGTTAATTTAATGAGTAGTGTAGAAGGACAGATGCATTTGGTTTATTCTCCCAAACAACATATATATTTATCTTCCTTCTCCTAGAATTGTATGGTCATAACGTTATACTAATGTGAAAATCATTTATTCAATATGTTTTTCAATATAAAATTGTATTCATATTATAATACACATTTTTCTCAAAATTGTATATTTCTTCCTGATGATTAATTCTTATACATCATTTGATGTACTCACAGAACAGTTCTGGAGGCTTTGACCACTGGCAGCAGGCTCAGAAGACCTTCCTCTGATCTGGAGTATTTCTTCAGGTCAAACACATTCAGCTCCTTTTCTGAAGTCAGCAACACAAAGACCATAGCTGACCACTGCGCAGGTGAGAGTTCTTCTTCTGAGAGACTTCCTGATCTCAGGTAGCTTTGGATCTCCTCCACTAGAGAATGGTCATTCAGTTCATTCAGACAGTGGAACAGATTGATGCACCTCTCTGGAGAGGGATTCTCCCCGATCTTCTCCTTGATGTACTTTACGGTTTCTTCATGGCTCTTTGAGCTGCTTCTTGTCTTTGTCAGTAGACCTCGTAAGTGCTTCTGATTGGACTCCAGTGAGAGGCCCAGAAGGAAGCGGAGGAAAAGGTCCAGGTTTCCAGTCTCACTTTGTAAGGCTTTATCCACAGCACTCTTGTAGAAAGTAGCTGCAGACTTGTCTTTTGTTTGCAGTTTGTCAATTAGATTCTCATTGTTGTTGATGAATGAGAGGAACACATATACAGCAGCCAGAAACTCCTGAATGCTCAGATGCACGAAGCAGTACACCTTCTCCTGGTACAGCCCACATTCCTCTTTAAAGAGCTGTGTGCACAATCCTGAGTACACTGAGGCTTCATTGACATCAATGCCAGCCTCTTTCAGGTCTTCTTCATAGAAAATCAGATTGCCATTCACAAGCTGTTGAAAAGCCAGTTTTCCCAGTAACAGAATGCTCTCTTTATTCCAGTGTGGACCTGTCTCTTCTTTCCCAAGATACTTTTCATTCTTCTGTTTGGTATGAAACACCACAAGGTGTGTGTACATCTCAGTCAGAGTCTTGGGAATCTCTTCTCTCTTATGTTTCAGCATGTGTTCGAGGACTGTTGCAGAAATCCAACAGAAGACTGGAATGTGGCACATGATGTGGAGGCTCCTTGATGTCTTTATGTGTGAGATGATTCTGTTGGCCAGGTCCTCATCACCGAATCTCTTCCTGAAGTACTCCTCCTTCTGTGGGTCATTGAACCCTCGTACCTCTGTCACCTGGTCAACACACCCTGAAGGGATCTTATTGGCTGCTGCAGGTCGGGTAGTTATCCAGATGAGAGCAGAGGGAAGAAGATTTCCCTTGATGAGATTTGTCAGCAGAACATCCACTGAGGTTGACTCTGTGACGTCCCAACAGATCTTGTTCTTCTGGAAGTCTAGGGGCAGTCGGCACTCATCCAGACCATCAAAGATGAACAGAACTTTGTACTTGTTGTAGATGGAGATTCCTGATTGTTTGGTTTCCATTGAGAAGTGATTAAGAAGTTCAATGAAAGTGTGTTTGTCCTCTTTCATCAAATTCAGCTCCCGAAAAGGGAATGAAAACACAAATTGGACATCCTGATTTGCTTTTCCTTCAGCCCAGTCCAGAATGAACTTCTGCACAGAGACTGTTTTTCCAATGCCAGCGACTCCCTTTGTCAGCACAGTTCTGATAAGTTTTTCTTGTCCAGTTAAGGGTGTGAAGATGTCGTTACATTTGATTGCAGTCTCTGGTCTTGCTTGTTTCCTGGTTGTTGTCTCAATCTGTCTCAGCTCATGTTCATTATTGACCTCTCCTGTTCCACCCTCTGTAATGTAGAGCTCTGTGTAGATCTTATTGAGAAGTGTTGGGTTTCCTTGTTTAGCGATCCCCTCAAATACACATTGAAACTTATTCTTTAGATTAGATTTGAGTTCACGTTGGCAAATCACAGCAAGCTCATCTGAATGAAGAAATAACACAGAGGATATTAATATTACATCTGTTTTAATGCCTACAGTATTGTAGGACTGTTACAAAGTTTAAATTATAATAATTTATTCTCTTAACTGACTGTAAAGATGTGTAAATGTTTTCATAATGCATTACAGACTGGTGTGACTGATTATATTATTATTGATGATATTATTAATGTTGTCTCTCTCTCCCCTCTGTACCTCCCTCTCTGTACCTCCCTCTCTCTCTCTAAATTAATCAACACAACACATCCCTACTGCTACTTGATGAGGTCACTAGGTGTTGTGTTAAGGCTGCTACAATACCATTGAGTTACACAGCTACTTTAGCTGTACTTTAGCCACAGCTTTTAAATGTTATAAAACAGCATTCAACATGAGGCAGACAGCTCTTACATTTCTCCAGTGTGTCAGCGAGCTCCTTCTGGTTCATTTTCCTCAGGACGTGCAGTGTGATCTTCAGAGCCCCCTCTCTGGCACTGCTCTCCTGCTTCTCATCTTCAGCATCCACCACTTCCTTCTCAAAGCCTTCTGGGAGTTCTGGACTAAGAATCCTCTTGAACATCTTCAGCTTGTTCTTCACAAATGTCATAACATTCTCTTCAAGCAACTGAAATAAATCAAGTAAATAAGTTAAGCAAGAGAAGAAATGCTTTCTCATTAACACAATAATGAATGATTGACAGATCAACTTTACTTGAGGTAAACAAAAACAAATGTACAATACAGAACCACATACACTGAATATGGAGGCCAGGTCTGTTTGATGACTCTGGGAAGACTGACCACTGAGAATCTCTGACTCTGATCTCTCCTGTTGGTTTCTGTGGACAAAACATGAGACACACACAAACACACACACACACACACACACAGAGGAAATGTTGTGTTTGTTTAATATTGTTTCAGGACTATGATAATGGAAAAAAGGATTAGCCTATGGATTATGAACACAACAAATAGAAATAGGAAATTATCAGAGATTGACGTTTTTCACTATCTAATCATGGCATGGGGTTGTTCAATGACAGACATGTATTTTTCAAAAATCTTTCACTTGATGTTTTCATTTCTGAGAAACAAATAATAATGTTTTTTGCAAAATGCTATATATCTGCCTCACTCTCAAATATTACCGTCCGGCACAATTCAGTCTTATGTAGCAAAATTTCTATTGGTGTTTTTTACATTTGATAAAAGTAGAGAATCAGAGCTAGTAAATGGTAGACACTACTGTTGAGGAACAATGGGAAAGTAATTTTCCTTTGAATGATGATAAACTTGTAACCTCACTTTTATGAAAATGTCCTTTGAATGTTTCGGTACCTACTGGAGAGCTCTTCTTTGTCTACAGGGCTGTTACTTTGGCAGATAATGTCACCTATCTAAATAAATAGTTTTATATAATTAACTAAGTGTATGATGCTTTTGGTTTATGTCAGTTTAATTGTTTGTTAACCTCTCTAGGGAAGGTGGGAATCGTCCCACCCTATTCAACAGCCAGTGAAAAATCAGAGCGCCAGATTTAAAACCACAAAATGTCATAATTCAAAGTTCTCAAACATAGGACTATTTTACACCATTTTATAGATTTTTTTTGGGGGGGGTGATTTGTCCTCGGGGTTTTGCCTGCCATATCGGTTCCGTTATACTCATAGACATAATTGTAACAGTTTTAGAAACTTTGGAGTGTTTTTCATCCAAATCTACCAATTATATTCATATCCTAGCTTCTGGGCATGAGTAACAGGCAGTTTACTTTGGTCACGCTTTTCATCCAGACGTGAAAATACTGCCCCCTAGCCCAAAGAGGTTAATAAGTTACCTGAGGTCAGTGTTCACTTAATGCTGACAGGTCTCATTGGAGAAGCTGGCATTGTGACGGAGAACAATGAGCTGGGAAAAGAATGTTCAGAAGAAGAGTTGGTGCCACGGTGCTCAATAGAACTAATAGGAGCTGGCAGTGTGAAAAATGGCCTAAAAGAAGGCCTGTTTTTTAGCAATTACGACATTACTAGAGACATAATAATATGTAGTAATATTATGAAACTGGGCTCCATAGCGAATGCAATTAACTAGTTTTCATCAGAAAATAAAAAGTTGTTAAAAACGTCATGTGTTCAGCCTACTGAGGCGCCACGAAAATAATATTCAAAAGTTCGGTCCTTGGACACAGAGGGGTTAAACACTAAAGTTACCGTCCATCTAGTGAAGAGAGAAGAACCTGACAGAGGTAGCCAGCATCCGTCAACTAGAGAGGGAGAAGCCCTCCACGGGATTTAACAGGTGGAAGAAACAACCGGTGAGCTCCATTGGTCCACAAGAAATGCAGGCAGCCGGTGATGATGTAGTGGTAGCTAGAATAACTAGGATGCTGCTGGTAGAGTAGCTAGCTATCTTACCTAGCTGTACCGACTAGATTGACAAGCTAGCAGGTCGTTCGTCTGTCCTTCGTCTCGATGATGATGACGAATCCGGTGAACCACAAAATGAAACGAGGATAGAGAGTGAAAAGGATCTGTCTACACTCATACTGGCCCTGACCATAAAGCAAAAAGAGAACTGAACAATAAACGTCGGCATCTCAACACTGTAGTGAACTCCGTTGTTGTTCCCCAAGATCACCTCAGCCCACTCTGCGCCGTAAACGGACAATATCCTTGGCGCCACACCGTACATGGACACGGACAGTTCTGTACGTGGACGCGGACAGTTCCAGAACGCGGACATGAGCAGTGCAACACAATCAACTAAACCCAGTCTTTACAGTGGGTTACATTAGTAATATTCATTTTTTATTATTATGTTTAACAAACATTCTACGTTTTATTATAACAATATTTTGAGATCTAGGCCCATATCCACAAAGCGTCTCAGAGTAGAGAATTGGTCATATAAGTGCTGAGAATAAAGACATTTTACACTTATGGGTATAAATTAAAACTATGCATGAAGTCTCTAATCCCACCTAGTCGGCAGATATTTAGGACACCTCGTGAGCTGTCCTAAGTAAGAGTTAACAGCAGGTGTCTTGATAATACTATAGAATAATGCAGCGGGTCAGTGGTTCCTGCGCCACATGTAAATGCTTTGTAGTAGTTAAAAATACTGTTTTTATTTTTCTATATGATCAATCTATAACTAATATAGATCTACATGCAACAGTATGTCTTGCTCTTTTGGCAATCATTTATGTATAATTATGTATAACTAGTGATACCATGTATGTCTGCATAACATTTGGTCTTCATTTTGGCAGATTAACTCATGCTTATTTCTGAAGATTAACACAGGTTTTTGCCCAGCGGCTAAGGAGTTGGAGCTGTGGCAGGAGTTGGACCTGTGGCCTAAAGGTGGCTGGTTTATATCCCGGGCCAGGCGCTGGAAAAAACTGGCGGAATTGATCTGACCACTGGAGGGCTGCTGGGTTCACATCCTCAAAACAATCACCTTTCGTTGATCAGAACTCTAGAGGTTCTTCTTCACTGAACCCAAAAATATATATAACTTTTAGTGATTCCATATATTAAGGAAGTGATAGAAGCCTTTTTGGTTCTATAAGGAACCTTCTTTTCTAAGAGTGTAAAATAAACACGTTTTTCTTTTGATTATTTAATTATCTACATCATGTTATTTCAAGATATCCCTTTGGAGCGCAACATCACGTTGTTAAAAAATAATCCTAAATTGCGCGTGGCTATAAACTGGGCAATTGAAGGCATCTCGGGCGTAATCTGTGTTCGATGAAAATGAACATTGTATGCAACGTTGTAGGCAACATTATTGGCAAGGGACTTGATTCCTACTATGCCAAAGCTATTTAGAGTTGTTAAACGGGTGTGAAGAGTGTGTTGATATAACGGTAATATTGTCAAAATTCTTATTGTAACAACGATCAGAAATGGTAAAGAAAATATGCAAGCCATTATATTAAGCAATAATTAAGAGTAGGCAATGTGGTCTTGTCATGTGAAAATTCTATCAAATGTCTTACATTGCAACGAGTACAGTCAGGGTGCCGTGGAGCCCCTGCAGTACCTCCACAGACCCCGGATTGAGAACCCCTGATTTAGCAGATGCTCTTATCCAGAGAGATTTACAGTAACTGCATTCATCGTAAGATAGCTATTTCTTTTGGAAATAAACGTAATAAATTATTCATAAAATTGTCATCTCACCTCTTAGCTTTGGTGTCATGTCCCCCAGAGAGATGTATTTTAGAGGCA
Organism: Salmo trutta; assembly: GCF_901001165.1. NCBI lineage: Eukaryota > Metazoa > Chordata > Actinopteri > Salmoniformes > Salmonidae > Salmo > Salmo trutta. The sequence goes on from NW_021822729.1 coordinate 37,084, forward strand.
GGGACCCCCTCCTCTCTCTCCCCAGAGAGACTCATTTTATAGGCAGGAACCCCCTCCTCTCTCTCCCCAGAGAGACTCATTTTAGAGGCAGGGCCCCCCTCCTCTCTCTCCCCAGAGAGACTCATTTTAGAGCACTGACCCCTAAACAGAGATCCAGCATGTTGGTTGTGGTTAACACAGTGACCCCTAAACAGAGATCCAGCATGTTGGTTGTGGTTAACACAGTGACAACTAAACAGAGATCCAACATGTTGGTTGTGGTTAACACAGTGACAACTAATTCTTGAATGTCATTTGTTCTCATTTAGTCATTATCTCTTTGAGAAATTAAACATTTACTAACAGACATATCTAAACAGTCAGGTGATTTAATGCATCACATGAATATGTAGTTGTGACATTTCATCTCCATGGTAACTCTCAATAATAATAATAATAAGTCACTGTTTGTTAAGGTAGTTATAGACAGTACAGCAACAATAATAATAATAATAAGTCACTGTTTGTTAAGGTAGTTATAGACAGTACAGCATCAAAAATAATAATAATAATAATAATAAGTCACTGTTTGTTAAGGTAGTTATAGACAGAACAACAACAATAATAATAACAATAATAATAAGTCACTGTTTGTTAAGGTAGTTATAGACAGTACAGCAACAATAACAATAACAATAATAATAATAAGTCACTGTTTGTTAAGGTAGTTATAGACAGTACAGCAACACAAGGCCATGTCTCACAATTATTTTTATTAATAAAAGTAGGCTATTTATTGTCTTTCAATCTGTTCTTTTCTAAACGTATCTGAGAATATAGACAGAAGGGCTGAAACGGACATGATTGATCTGAGGAGGAAATTGTTGATCCATTCAGAAAGGTTTTTTGCATCAAGTGAGAGATGTTATATTATGTAAAGTAGACTAGGTTATAATGTATAGTAGTGGGTTGTCAGTGATATGTAGATGTTATATTATGGAAAGTAGACTAGGTTATAATGTATAACAGCAGTTTGTTAGTGATATGCAGATCAAGGTCTATACCTCAGATATAACCTACATATCATAGATGACCAGTCTAAACCTGTTCAGATCAACATAATGTTATAGTCCTACCAGTAGCAGGACAGAGAATGTACTGTATATAACCTACATATCATAGATGACCAGTCTAAACCTGTTCAGATCAACATAATGTTATAGTCCTACCAGTAGCAGGACAGAGAATCTACACTATATATTCAAAAGTAGGTGTACACCCCTTCAAATTAGTGGATTTGGCTATTTCAGTCACACCATTGCTGACAGGTGTATAAAATCGAGCAGACAGCCATGCAATCTCCATAGACAAACATTAGCAGTAGAATGGCCTTACTGAAAAGGTCAGGGACATTGAACGTGGCACCGTCATAGGATGTCACCTTTCCAACAAGTCAGTTCGTCAAATTCCTGTCCTGCTAGAGCTGCCCCAGTCAACTGTAAGTGCTGTTATTGTGAAGTGGAAACGTCTAGGGGCAACCGTGAAGTGGTAGGCCACACAAGCTCACAGAACGCTGAGTGCAGAAGCGCATAAAAGTGGTTTGTCCTTGGTTGCAACACTCACTACCGAGTTCCAAACTGCAATGTCAGCAAAATAACTGTTAGACGGGAGCTTCTTGAAATCAGTTTCCATGGCCGAGCAGCCGCACACAAGATCACCATGCGCAATGCCAAGCATCGGCTTGAGTGGTGTAAAGCTCGCTGCCATTGGACACTGGAGCAGTAGAAACGTGTTCTTTGAAGTTATGAATCACGCTTCACCATCTGACAGTCCAAGGGACAAATCTGGGTTTGGCGGATGCCAGGAAAATGCTTAGTGCCAACTGTAAAGTTTAGTGGAGGAGGAATAATGGTCAGCGGCTGTTTTTCATGTTTTGGGCTAGGCCCACTAGTTCAGTGAAGGCAAATCTTAATAATGCTACAGCATAAAATTACATTCTGGATGATTCTCTGCTTCCAACATTGTGGCAACAGTTTGGGGAAGGCCCTTTCCTCTTTCAGCATGACAATGTCCCCATGCACAAAGCAAGGTCCATACAGAAATGGCTTGTCGAGATCGATGTGGAAGAACTTGACTGGCCTGCACAGAGCCCTGATCTCAACCCCATTGAACACCTTTAGGATGAATTGGAACGCCGACTGTGAGCCAGGCCTGATCACCCAACATCAGTGCCCGACCTCCCTAATGCTCTTGTGGCTGAATGGAAGCAAGTCCCTCCAGCAATGTTCCAACATCTAGTGGAAAGCCTTCCCAGAACAATGGAGAATGTTATAACAGCAAAGGGGGGGACCAACTCCATATTAATGCCTATGATTTTGGAATGAGATGTTCGACTAGCAGGTGTCCACATACTTTTGGTCATGTAGTGTATATAGCCTAAGCCAAATCAAATCAAATGTTATTCGTCACAATGTCTGAGCGGCATAGACTAAGATATAGTAGAATAGTATAGAATAAAGTATATACATATGAGTTGAGTAATGCAAGATATTTATACTTCCCTACCAAGCAAAAAGGCAGTAACTGCTCATAGAGTGGAACTGAGAAAAATGGCTTTTATTTACCTTGGTTTCACAGTAACATTATGCAGTTACTGCTAACATGACCCCCATTTTCTCCAAAACACAATAGAGGCAGGATACACAATAGTCCACATGATTAAGCATGTATTTAATGTAGCAAAATGACATGAACTCTTTCTTTCAAATCAACACATTTATCTGTCTTCTAATGCAGTGATGTAAAGTACTGAAGTAAAAATACCTAAAAAGTACTAATTAAGTAGTTTTTTGGGGTCTCTGTACTTTAATATTTCTTTTAACAACTTTAAATTTTACTTCACTACATTCAAAAATAAAATAATATACTTTTTATTCCATACATTTTCCCTGACACCCACAATTACTCGTCACATTTTGAATGCTTAGCAGGACAGAAAATTGTCCAATTCACACACTTATCAGTTGAACATCCCTGGTCATCCCTACTGCCTCTGATCTGGCAGACTCACTAAACACAAATGCTTTGTTTTTAAATGATGTTGGAGTGTGACCATGGCTATCTGAAAATTAAAATAACAAGAAAATTGTGCTGTCTGGTTTGGTTAAATCTCTGAGCTGTTTCCCAAAACCATTGTTATTAACGTTACACTTGAAAACACTCGTAATCTACTTCCTGTCTCAGACCACTAGAACAGCTGAGTAATCTACCTCCTGTCTCAGACCACTAGAACAGCTGAGTAATCTACCTCCTGTCTCAGACCACTAGAACAGCTGAGTAATCTACCTCCTGTCTCAGACCACTAGAACAGCTGAGTAATCTACCTCCTGTCTCAGACCACTAGAACAGCTGAGTAATCTACCTCCTGTCTCAGACCACTAGAACAGCTGAGTAATCTACCTCCTGTCTCAGACCACTAGAACAGCTGAGTAATCTACCTCCTGTCTCAGACCACTAGAACAGCTGAGTAATCTACCTCCTGCCTCAGACCACTAGAACAGCTGAGTAATATACCTCCTGTCTCAGACCACTAGAACAGCTGAGTAATCTACCTCCTGCCTCAGACCACTAGAACAGCTGAGTAATCTACCTCCTGTCTCAGACCACTAGAACAGCTGAATAATCTACCTCCTGTCTCAGACCACTAGAACAGCTGAGTAATCTACCTCCTGTCTCAGACCACTAGAACAGCTGAGTAATCTACTTCCTCCCTCAGACCTCTAGTAGAACAGCTGAGTAAGCTACCTCCTGTCTCAGACCACTAGAACAGCTGAGTAATCTACCTCCTGTCTCAGACCACTAGAACAGCTGAGAAATCTACCTCCTCCCTCAGACCACTAGAACAGCTGGGTAATCTACCTCCTGTCTCAGACCACTAGAACAGCTGAGTAATCTACCTCCTGCCTCAGACCACTAGAACAGCTGAGTAATCTACCTCCTGCCTCAGACCACTAGAACAGCTGAGTAATCTACCTCCTGTCTCAGACCACTAGAACAGCTGAGTAATCTACCTCCTGTCTCAGACCACTAGAACAGCTGAGTAATCTACCTCCTGCCTCAGACCACTAGAACAGCTGAGTAATCTACCTCCTGTCTCAGACCACTAGAACAGCTGAGTAATCTACTTCCTGTCTCAGACCACTAGAACAGCTGAGTAATCTACCTCCTGTCTCAGACCACTAGAACAGCTGAGTAATCTACCTCCTGTCTCAGACCACGAGAACAGCTGAGTAATCTACCTCCTGCCTCAGACCACTAGAACAGCTGAGTAATCTACCTCCTCCCTCAGACCACTAGAACAGCTGAGTAATCTACCTCCTCCCTCAGACCACTAGAACAGCTGAGTAATCTACCTCCTCCCTCAGACCACTAGAACAGCTGAGTAATCTACCTCCTCCCTCAGACCACTAGAACAGCTGAGTAATCTACCTCCTGTCTCAGACCACTAGAACAGCTGAGTAATCTACCTCCTGTCTCAGACCACTAGAACAGCTGAGTAATCTACCTCCTGTCTCAGACCACTAGAACAGCTGAGTAATCTACCTCCTGTCTCAGACCACTAGAACAGCTGAGTAATCTACCTCCTGTCTCAGACCACGAGAACAGCTGAGTAATCTACCTCCTGTCTCAGACCACTAGAACAGCTGAGTAATCTACCTCCTGTCTCAGACCACTAGTAGAACAGCTGAGTGTGTCGTTAGATGCTTTTTTGCCCTTCCACATCAATTTATACACAGAAGATCTCTGCTAAACATAGAATCACATGGTTTATCCATCTGTTTGTTACCACCGATGAATTCAGAACAAAGTTGACTACAAATACAAAGTTGCCAATGTCTTTGCAATTGATTTAAACAAGGGACGTAAACAAATTTGCTTCAAATTAAAACCCGAGATGAATGCATTACAATATGAACAGTAGGCTTTAGGCCTGTTTCAATCATATTGTTCAGTATATTTAGTTATATTTTGCTACTTGTAGGCTACTGTCTGTAATTTGTCTCAATATATTTCATGATGTGTTTCCTAACATGAACACAATGATGTGCCAAATCTGGTATTTAGTGCATTTTTATTGGGTAAGTGTCTTGACTTCCTCAATACTTGCAGCCATAGGTGATAATAGAAGCTGATCCTGGGTCAGTATTGTGACACAATTATAATGTTAATGAAATATTTGAATGGAGAAAACTGATCTGAGAGCAGTGCTCCCTTTCTTTCCATCCTATCAGTATTGATACATGCTGCACCAGATGTGATACCTTGTAGTGCTGCTGATCCAGTTTGTACTGGTTTGCCTGCGGATATGGAACTCTGCCCTGTTCACCAGACTTGCTACGTTGACCTTATACCTTGTAAATAAAAAAAAGGAAATAGTAAAACAAAATAACAATAATGAGGCTATAAGGAGTACCAGTACTGAGTCAATGTGCAGGGGTACCAGGTAGTTGAGTTAATAATGAGACTATAAGGAGTACCAGTACTGAGTCAATGTGCAGGGGTACCAGGTAGTTGAGGTAATAATGAGGCTATAAGGAGTACCAGTACTGAGTCAATGTGCAGGGGTACCAGGTAGTTGAGGTAATTGGGTAATATCCACATGTAGGTAGGGGTAAAAGTGACTAGGCAATCAGGATAGAGATTATATCTCTTCATCCAGGGAGTGCACACAAATACACACACACACACACACACAGGGAGGAAAAGTGTGTGTGTGTGTGTGTGTGTGTGTATTTGTGTTTGTTTAATATTGTTTTAGGACTATGAAAATGGACAAAAGGATTAGCCTATGGATTATGAAAACAACAAAAAGAAATGGGAAAATGGGAGAGGAGAAATTACTAGAGACAGTGTTGTCTAACTCATTGACCATGACCCATGAGTTCTTCTTACCTTTGTTCAGTAGACAAGTCTTCCTTTCTAAAATCTATTGGATGACCCATAGACCGGTCACTCTTCATGGACACACAGCTGGGTACAGGGGAGGCTTGTCTCTCCTGCTTGTTTGGGCTTCAACACAACAGAGACAAACATTACATCTCTCATCTACTAAATGTATGGTGTTTTTGGTTTAGGTCAGTTTCAATCTTTGTTATGCTACAAATGGTTATTTAATGGTTGTAAGTGGTAAAATTAAATAGAAAATGTTATATTTTGCAATTCTGAGTAATTACTACTTTAGTAAGGAATTACACACTATTCAGTAGTACTGTAGTTGCTAAATAATTCCAATAGATGGCAGCATAGACCACGATAGATTTAAAGTTATTAATTCATATACAGCCATTGGTGAGGCAGCTGAGAAAAAAAAGTGTATTTTCCTTGTTAATTCCTTAGATCAGTCTCAAACCTGCCCCATCTATCCCACACCAATTGCTGGACTTTCACATAGAAGTTACTAGGTCACCCAGTTCAAACCACATTTGAAAAATAAAACACGTGACTTATTGATCAAGTGTTCTGCCTTGCAATAATAAATATAATAAAATAACTAATAACAAAATAATAACAGCACAACGCTTTGAGAGGTTTTGATGAACAAAATAATAAAAATGCTATTTAGTACTATAATGGTATTTACTAACATAATATTATTACTAAAATAGTTTCTAAAAGTGTTCTAGGCTACCTTACTCTAGAAATAGGGTTAGGGGTTAGGTGTTAAGGCTAAAACAGGTAATACTTAGGGTTAGAGTTTATGTATAGGGGTCAGTGTTTAGGCTAAATAGGTTATACCTAGGGTTAGGTCTAAAATAGGTAGGGTTAGAGTTTCCGTATAGCACTGTGACATCTGCTGATGTAAAAGGGCTTTATAAATACATTTGACTGATTGTTGACTGATTGTTAGGTTTAGGGTTTTTACGAGAATATGCATATTATTGGTAGATTTGGATAGAAAACACTCTGAAGTTTCTAAAACTGTTTGAATAATGTCTGTGAGTACAACAGAACTCATATGGCAGGCAAAAACCTGAGAAAAATCCAACCAGGAAGTGGGAAATATGAGACTTGTTGTCATTCAAACCATTGCTTATTGAAATTACAGTGTCTGTGGGGTTATTTTGCACTTCCTAACACTTCCACTAGATGTCAACAGTCTTTAGAAAGTTGTTTGAGGCTTCTATGGTGAATTCTGAGGGAATAACAGCCGGTTCAAGCAGTGGACTTACTAAGGTCATGTAGTTACTTCATGCGCGTTCACGCATGGCTAGTATTTTTTATTTTTCTTCTGTAATGAATACGCTATTGTCCGGTTGGAATATTATCGAAGTTTTCTGTTAAAAACACCCTAAGGATTGATTGTAAACATCATTTGACATGTTTCTACAAATGGTAATGGAACTTTTGAGCTTTTCGTCTATTGATTTGCGCCCCCGCATCGTGCCTTAGGAATTAGTGTTCTGGACGCGCCTACAAAACGGAGGTATTTTGGACATAAATTATGGACTTTATCGAACAAATGAAAATTGTCAGATTTTAAAATAGCTTTTCGGCGAAAGCACATTTTGCAATATTCTGAGTACATAGCTCAGCCATCACGGATAGCTATTTTGACACCCGCCAAATTCGGGCAACATAAACTCAGAATTAGTATTCGGCCTTGTCTCAGGATGGTAAGTTGGTGGTTAGAGATATCCTTCTAGTGGTGTGGGTGGGGTTATATCCTACCTGTTTGGCCCTGTCCGGGGGTATCGTCGGATGGGGCCACAGTGTCTCCCGACCCCTCCTGTCTCACCCTCCAGTATTTCTGCTGCAGTAGTTTATGTGTCGGGGGGCTAGGGTCAGTCTGTTATATCTGGAGTATTTCTCCTGTATTATCCGGTGTCCTGTGTGAATTTAAGTATGCTCTCTAATTTCTTCTTTCTTTCTTTCATTCTCTCTCTCAGAGGACCTGAGCCCTAGGACCATGCCTCAGGACTACCTGGCCTGATGACTCCTTGCTGTCCCCAGTACACCTGGCCGTGCTGCTGCTCCAGTTACAACTGTTCTGCCTGCGGCTATGGAACCCTGACCTGTTCACCGGACGTGCTACCTGTCCCAGACCTGCTGTTTTCAGCTCTCTAGAGACAGCAGGAGCGGTAGAGATATTCTGAATGATCGGCTATGAAAAGCCAACTGACATTTACTCCTGAGGTGCTGACCTGTTGCACCCTCGACAACCACTGTGATTATTATTATTTGACCCTGCTTGGTCATCTATGAATATTTGAACATCTTGGCCACGTTCTGTTATAATCTCCAGCAGGCACAGCCAGAAGAGGACTTGCCACACCTCATAGCCTGGTTCCTCTCTAGGTTTCTTCCTAGGTTCTGGCCTTTCTAGGGAGTTTTTCCTAGCCACCGTGCTTCTACACCTGCATTGCTTGCTGTTTGGGGTTTTAGGCTGGGTATCCGTACAGCACTTTGTGATATCAGCTGATGTAAGAAGGGCTTTATAAATACATTTTATTTTATTTTATTTGATAGCTAGGATAATCAGGATGCTGCTGGTGTAGTAGCTAGCTAGCTTATCGAGCTGTACCGACTAGCTTGGCTAGCTAACAGGTTGTTCTGTACCTTGTCTCGATGATGATCACGAATCCAGTGAGCCACAAAATTAAACAAGGATAGAGAGTGAAAAGGATCTGGCTACACTCATACTGTCCCTGACCATTAAGCAAAAAGCAAATTGAACAATAAACTTCGGCGTCTCAAAACTGTAGAGAACTCCATTGTTATTCCCCAAGATCACCTCAGTCAACTCTGCGCGTAACCGGACAATATGTTTGGTGCCACACCGTACGGGGACAAGGACAGTTCTGTACGAGAACGCGGGAAGTTCCAGTAGCACAAAACAACTAAACCCCGTCTTTACAGTGGGTTACATTAGTAAGTTTTTTTTAACAATGTTTTGAAATCTGGGCCCATATCCACAAAGCCTCTCAGAGTAGAAAATTGGTCGTAGAAGTGCTGACAATAAAGACAATTTACTCATATGGTTATACGGGGCTGAGGGTAAGAACGGAGCAGAAGAGACATGTTTGTTGTATTGCAATGTATTTTATTGTACTGTAAAAAAGTCAGCCAGAGTTGAAGTGGACCATCGTTCAGACAAAGAGATGCCTCCCTGACCACCAGTGTGTTTGGATATAATGAAGATCAATTCAGTGAAGAAGAACCTCTAGAGTTCTGATCAAAGAACCCTATAAAGAATTCTATATATATTCTATATATACTGTATACTCAGACACTTCCTAACCTCCTATAAAGGGTTCTATATATATATTATATATACTGTATACTCAGACACTTCCTAACCTCCCATAAAGGGTTCTGTATATATTCTATATATACTGTATACTCAGACAGGCTAACCTCCTATAAAGGATTCTATATATATTGTATATATACTGTATACTCAGACAGGCTAACCTCCTATAAAGGGTTCTATATATATTCTATATATACTGTATACCCAGACACTTCCTAACCTCCTATAAAGGATTCTATATATATATTATATATACTGTATACTCAGACACTTCCTAACCTCCTATAAAGGGTTCTATATATATTATATATATACTGTATACTCAGACACTTCCTAACCTCCTATTAAGGGTTCTATATATATTCTATATGTACTGTATACTCAGACACTTCCTAACCTCCTATAAAGGATTCTATATATATTATATATACTGTATACTCAGACAGGCTAACCTCCTATAAAGGGTTCTATATATATTCTATATATATATAATATATTCTATATATACTGTATACTCAGACACTTCCTAACCTCCTATACAGGGTTCTATATATATTATATATACTGTATACTCAGACACTTCCTAACCTCCTATAAAGGGTTCTATATATATTCTATATATACTGTATACTCAGACACTTCCTAACCTCCTATAAAGGATTCTATATATATTCTATATGTACTGTATACTCAGACACTTCCTAACCTCCTATAAAGGGTTCTATATATATTATATATATACTGTATACTCAGACACTTCCTAACCTCCTATAAAGGATTCTATATATATTCTATATATACTGTATACTCAGACACTTCCTAACCTGCTATAAAGGATTCTATATATATATATATACTGTATACTCAGACACTTCCTAACCTCCTATAAAGGGTTCTATATATATTCTATATATACTGTATACTCAGACAGGCTAACCTCCTATAAAGGATTCTATATATATTCTATATATACTGTATACTCAGACACTTCCTAACCTCCTATAAAGGGTTCTATATATATTCTATATGTACTGTATACTCAGACACTTCCTAACCTCCTATAAAGGGTTCTATATATATTATATATATACTGTATACTCAGACACTTCCTAACCTCCTATAAAGGATTCTATATATATTCTATATATACTGTATACTCAGACACTTCCTAACCTCCTATAAAGGCTTCTATATATATTATATATATACTGTATACTCAGACAGGCTAACCTCCTATAAAGGGTTCTATATATATATTATATATACTGTATACTCAGACACTTCCTAACCTCCTATAAAGGGTTCTATATATATATTATATATACTGTATACTCAGACACTTCCTAACCTCCCATAAAGGGTTCTGTATATATTCTATATATACTGTATACTCAGACAGGCTAACCTCCTATAAAGGATTCTATATATATTCTATATATACTGTATACTCAGACACTTCCTAACCTCCTATAAAGGCTTCTATATATATTCTATATGTACTGTATACCCAGACACTTCCTAACCTCCTATAAAGGATTCTATATATATTCTATATGTACTGTATACCCAGACAGGCTAACCTCCTATAAAGGGTTCTATATATATTCTATATATACTGTATACTCAGACACTTCCTAACCTCCTATAAAGGGTTCTATATATATTATATATATACTGTATACCCAGACAGGCTAACCTCCTATAAAGGGTTCTATATATATTCTATATATACTGTATACTCAGACACTTCCTAACCTCCTATAAAGGATTCTATATATATTCTATATATACTGTATACTCAGACAGGCTAACCTCCTATAAAGGATTCTATATATATTATATATATACTGTATACCCAGACACTTCCTAACCTCCTATAAAGGCTTCTATATATATTCTATATGTACTGTATACTCAGACACTTCCTAACCTCCTATAAAGGATTCTATATATATTATATATATACTGTATACCCAGACACTTCATAACCTCCTATAAAGGCTTCTATATATATTCTATATATACTGTATACTCAGACACTTCCTAACCTCCTATAAAGGGTTCTATATATATATTATATATATACTGTATACCCAGACAGGCTAACCTCCTATAAAGGGCTCTATATATATTCTATATATACTGTATACTCAGACACTTCCTAACCTGCTATAAAGGCTTCTATATATATTCTATATGTACTGTATACTCAGACACTTCCTAACCTGCTATAAAGGCTTCTATATATATTCTATATGTACTGTATACTCAGACACTTCCTAACCTCCTATAAAGGGTTCTATATATATATTATATATACTGTATACTCAGACACTTCCTAACCTCCTATAAAGGATTCTATATATATTCTATATGTACTGTATACTCAGACACTTCCTAACCTCCTATAAAGGCTTCTATATATATTATATATATACTGTATACTCAGACACTTCCTAACCTCCTATAAAGGCTTCTATATATATATTATATATACTGTATACTCAGACACTTCCTAACCTCCTATAAAGGATTCTATATATATTCTATATATACTGTATACTCAGACACTTCCTAACCTCCTATAAAGGGTTCTATATATATATTATATATACTGTATACTCAGACACTTCCTAACCTCCTATAAAGGGTTCTATATATATTATATATACTGTATACTCAGACAGGCTAACCTCCTATAAAGGGTTCTATATATATTATATGTACTGTATACCCAGACACTTCCTAACCTCCTATAAAGGCTTCTATATATATTCTATATGTACTGTATACTCAGACACTTCCTAACCTCCTATAAAGGGTTCTATATATATTATATATATACTGTATACTCAGACACTTCCTAACCTGCTATAAAGGCTTCTATATATATTCTATATATATATAATATATTCTATATATACACTGTATACTCAGACACATCCTAACCTCCTATAAAGGGTTCTATATATATTCTATATATACTGTATACTCAGACACTTCCTAACCTGCTATAAAGGCTTCTATATATATTCTATATGTACTGTATACCCAGACACTTCCTAACCTCCTATAAAGGCTTCTATATATATTCTATATATACTGTATACTCAGACACTTCCTAACCTCCTGTAAAGGATTCTATATATATTCTATATATACTGTATACTCAGACAGGCTAACCTCCTATAAAGGGTTCTATATATATTCTATATATACTGTATACCCAGACACTTCCTAACCTGCTATAAAGGCTTCTATATATATTCTATATGTACTGTATACCCAGACACTTCCTAACCTCCTATAAAGGATTCTATATATATATTATATATACTGTATACTCAGACACTTCCTAACCTCCTATAAAGGGTTCTATATATATTCTATATATACTGTATACCCAGACACTTCCTAACCTGCTATAAAGGATTCTATATATATTCTATATATACTGTATACTCAGACACTTCCTAACCTGCTATAAAGGATTCTATATATATTCTATATATACTGTATACTCAGACAGGCTAACCTCCTATGAAGGGTTCTATATATATTCTATATATACTGTATACTCAGACAGGCTAACCTCCTATAAAGGATTCTATATATATTCTATATATACTGTATACTCAGACAGGCTAACCTCCTATAAAGGGTTCTACATATATTCTATATATACTGTATACTCAGACACTTCCTAACCTCCTATAAAGGATTCTATATATATATTCTATATATATTGTATACTCAGACACTTCCTAACCTCCTATAAAGGGTTCTATATATATTCTATAAATACTGTATACTCAGACACTTCCTAACCTCCTATAAAGGGTTCTATATATATTCTATATATACTGTATACTCAGACAGGCTAACCTCCTATAAAGGATTCTATATATATTATATATACTGTATACTCAGACACTTCCTAACCTCCTATAAAGGATTCTATATATATTCTATATATACTGTATACTCAGACACTTCCTAACCTCCTATAAAGGATTCTATATATATTCTATATATACTGTATACTCAGACACTTCCTAACCTCCTATAAAGGATTCTATATATATTATATATACTGTATACTCAGACACTTCCTAACCTCCTATAAAGGGTTCTATATATATTCTATATATACTGTATACCCAGACACTTCCTAACCTCCTATAAAGGATTTTATATATATTATATATACTGTATACTCAGACACTTCCTAACCTCCTATAAAGGGTTCTATATATATTCTATATATACTGTATACCCAGACACTTCCTAACCTCCTATAAAGGATTTTATATATATTATATATACTGTATACCCAGACACTTCCTAACCTCCTATAAAGGATTCTATATATATTCTATATATACTGTATACTCAGACACTTCCTAACCTCCTATAAAGGCTTCTATATATATTCTATATATATATAATATATTCTATATATACACTGTATACTCAGACACTTCCTAACCTCCTATAAAGGATTCTATATATATTCTATATATACTGTATACCCAGACACTTCCTAACCTCCTATAAAGGATTCTATATATATTATATATATACTGTATACTCAGACACTTCCTAACCTCCTATAAAGGGTTCTATATATATTATATATACTGTATACTCAGACACTTCCTAATCTCCTATAAAGGATTCTATATATATTATATATATACTGTATACTCAGACACTTCCTAACCTCCTATAAAGGCTTCTATATATATTCTATATATACTGTATACTCAGACACTTCCTAACCTCCTATTAAGGGTTCTATATATATTCTATATATACTGTATACTCAGACAGGCTAACCTCCTATAAAGGGTTCTATATATATATTATATATACTGTATACTCAGACACTTCCTAACCTCCTATAAAGGGTTCTATATATATTCTATATATACTGTATACTCAGACACTTCCTAACCTCCTATAAAGGGTAGTATATATATTCTATATATACTGTATACTCAGACACTTCCTAACCTGCTATAAAGGATTCTATATATATTCTATATATACTGTATACTCAGACACTTCCTAACCTCATATAAAGGGTTCTATATATATATTCTATATGTACTGTATACTCAGACACTTCCTAACCTGCTATAAAGGATTCTATATATATTCTATATATACTGTATACTCAGACACTTCCTAACCTCATATAAAGGGTTCTATATATATATTCTATATGTACTGTATACTCAGACACTTCCTAACCTGCTATAAAGGATTCTATATATATTCTATATATACTGTATACTCAGACACTTCCTAACCTCCTATAAAGGGTTCTATATATATATTATATATACTGTATACTCAGACACTTCCTAACCTCCTATAAAGGATTCTATATAGATATTATATATACTGTATACTCAGACAGGCTAACCTCCTATAAAGGCTTCTATATATATTCTATATATACTGTATACTCAGACAGGCTAACCTCCTATAAAGGGTTCTATATATATTCTATATGTACTGTATACCCAGACACTTCCTAACCTCCTATAAAGGCTTCTATATATATTCTATATGTACTGTATACCCAGACACTTCCTAACCTCCTATAAAGGGTTCTATATATATTATATATACTGTATACTCAGACACTTCCTAACCTCCTATAAAGGATTCTATATATATTATATATATACTGTATACTCAGACACTTCCTAACCTCCTATAAAGGGTTCTATATATATATTATATATACTGTATACTCAGACACTTCCTAACCTCCTATAAAGGATTCTATATATATTATATATATACTGTATACTCAGACACTTCCTAACCTCCTATAAAGGGTTCTATATATATTATATATATACTGTATACTCAGACACTTCCTAACCTCCTATAAAGGATTCTATATATATATTATATATACTGTATACCCAGACACTTCCTAACCTCCTATAAAGGGTTCTATATATATATTATATATACTGTATACTCAGACACTTCCTAACCTCCTATAAAGGATTCTATATATATTATATATATACTGTATACTCAGACACTTCCTAACCTCCTATAAAGGGTTCTATATATATTCTATATATACTGTATACTCAGACAGGCTAACCTCCTATAAAGGATTCTATATGTATTCTATATATACTGTATACTCAGACACTTCCTAACCTCCTATAAAGGCTTCTATATATATTCTATATATACTGTATACTCAGACACTTCCTAACCTCCTATAAAGGGTTATATATATATTCTATATATACTGTATACTCAGACACTTCCTAACCTCTTATAAAGGATTCTATTTATATATTCTATATATACTGTATACTCAGACACTTCCTAACCTCCTATAAAGGGTTCTATATATATTATATATACTGTATACTCAGACACTTCCTAACCTCCTATAAAGGATTCTATTTATATATTCTATATATACTGTATAATCAGACACTTCCTAAACTCCTATAATGGGTTCTATATATATTCTATATATACTGTATACTCAGACACTTCCTAACCTCCTATAAAGGGTTCTATATATATTCTATATATACTGTATACTCAGACACTTCCTAACCTCCTATAAAGGGTTCTATATATATTCTATATATACTGTATACTCAGACAGGCTAACCTCCTATAAAGGGTTCTATATATATTCTATATATACTGTATACCCAGACACTTCCTAACCTCCTATAAAGGATTCTATATATATTCTATATATACTGTATACTCAGACAGGCTAACCTCCTATAAAGGGTTCTATATATATTCTATATATACTGTATACCCAGACACTTCCTAACCTCCTATAAAGGGTTCTATATATATTATATATACTGTATACTCAGACAGGCTAACCTCCTATAAAGGGTTCTATATATATTCTATATATATATAATATATTCTATATATACTGTATACTCAGACACTTCCTAACCTCCTATACAGGGTTCTATATATATTATATATACTGTATACTCAGACACTTCCTAACCTCCTATAAAGGCTTCTATATATATTATATATACTGTATACTCAGACACTTCCTAACCTCCTATAAAGGGTTCTATATATATTCTATATGTACTGTATACTCAGACACTTCCTAACCTCCTATAAAGGGTTCTATATATATTCTATATGTACTGTATACCCAGACAGGCTAACCTCCTATAAAGGATTCCATATATATATTATATGTACT
The DNA here is from genome assembly GCF_901001165.1 of Salmo trutta. Taxonomy (NCBI): domain Eukaryota; kingdom Metazoa; phylum Chordata; class Actinopteri; order Salmoniformes; family Salmonidae; genus Salmo; species Salmo trutta. The sequence continues at coordinate 53,613 of NW_021822729.1, forward strand.
GTATACTCAGACACTTCCTAACCTCCTATAAAGGATTCTATATATATTCTATATATACTGTATACTCAGACACTTCCTAACCTCCTATAAAGGGTTCTATATATATTATATATACTGTATACTCAGACAGGCTAACCTCCTATAAAGGCTTCTATATATATATATATATTATATATACTGTATACTCAGACAGGTTAACCTCCTATAAAGGGTTCTATATATATATATATTATATATACTGTATACTCAGACACTTCCTAACCTCCTATAAAGGGTTCTATATATGTTCTATATATACTGTATACTCAGACACTTCCTAACCTCCTATAAAGGCTTCTATATATATTCTATATATACTGTATACTCAGACACTTCCTAACCTCCTATAAAGGGTTCTATATATTCTATATATACTGTATACTCAGACACTTCCTAACCTCCTATAAAGGGTTCTATATATATTCTATATATACTGTATACTCAGACACTTCCTAACCTCCTATAAAGGGTTCTATATATATTCTATATATACTGTATACCCAGACACTTCCTAACCTCCTATAAAGGATTCTATATATATTATATATACTGTATACTCAGACAGGTTAACCTCCTATAAAGGATTCTATATATATTCTATATGTACTGTATACTCAGACAGGCTAACCTCCTCTAAAGGGTTCTATATATATTCTATATGTACTGTATACTCAGACACTTCCTAACCTCCTATAAAGGGTTCTATATATATATTCTATATATACTGTATACTCAGACAGGCTAACCTCCTATAAAGGGTTCTATATATATATTCTATATATACTGTATACTCAGACAGGCTAACCTCCTATAAAGGGTTCTATATATATTCTATATATACTGTATACTCAGACACTTCCTAACCTCCTATAAAGGGTTCTATATATATTCTATATATACTGTATACTCAGACACTTCCTAACCTCCTATAAAGGGTTCTATATATATTATATATATACTGTATACTCAGACAGGCTAACCTCCTATAAAGGATTCTATATATATTATATATACTGTATACTCAGACACTTCCTAACCTCCTATAAAGGATTCTATATATATTCTATATATACTGTATACTCAGACACTTCCTAACCTCCTATAAAGGGTTCTATATATATTATATATATACTGTATACTCAGACAGGCTAACCTCCTATAAAGGGTTCTATATATATTCTATATATACTGTATACTCAGACAGGCTAACCTCCTATAAAGGGTTCTATATATATTCTATATATACTGTATACTCAGACAGGCTAACCTCCTCTAAAGGGTTCTATATATATTCTATATATACTGTATACTCAGACAGGCTAACCTCCTATAAAGGGTTCTATATATATTCTATATATACTGTATACTCAGACAGGCTAACCTCCTATAAAGGATTCTATATATATTATATATACTGTATACTCAGACACTTCCTAACCTCCTATAAAGGATTCTATATATATTCTATATATACTGTATACTCAGACACTTCCTAACCTCCTATAAAGGGTTCTATATATATATTATATATATACTGTATACTCACACTTCCTAACCTCCTATAAAGGGTTCTATATATATTCTATATATACTGTATACCCAGACACTTCCTAACCTCCTATAAAGGATTCTATATATATTATATATACTGTATACTCAGACAGGTTAACCTCCTATAAAGGATTCTATATATATTCTATATATACTGTATACTCAGACACTTCCTAACCTCCTATAAAGGCTTCTATATATATTCTATATGTACTGTATACTCAGACACTTCCTAACCTCCTATAAAGGCTTCTATATATATTCTATATGTACTGTATACTCAGACACTTCCTAACCTCCTATAAAGGATTCTATATATATTCTATATATACTGTATACTCAGACACTTCCTAACCTCCTATAAAGGATTCTATATATATTCTATATATACTGTATACTCAGACAGGTTAACCTCCTATAAAGGGTTCTATATATATATATATTATATATACTGTATACTCAGACACTTCCTAACCTCCTATGAAGGATTCTATATATATTCTATATGTACTGTATACTCAGACACTTCCTAACCTCCTATAAAGGGTTCTATATATATATTATATATGTACTGTATACTCAGACACTTCCTAACCTCCTATAAAGGGTTCTATATATATTCTATATATACTGTATACTCAGACACTTCCTAACCTCCTATAAAGGGTTCTATATATATTATATATACTGTATACTCAGACACTTCCTAACCTCCTATAAAGGATTCTATATATATTCTATATATACTGTATACCCAGACACTTCCTAACCTCCTATAAAGGCTTCTATATATATTCTATATATACTGTATACTCAGACACTTCCTAACCTCCTATAAAGGGTTCTATATATATTCTATATATACTGTATACTCAGACACTTCCTAACCTCCTATAAAGGGTTCTATATATATTCTATATATACTGTATACTCAGACACTTCCTAACCTCCTATAAAGGATTCTATATATATTCTATATATACTGTATACCCAGACACTTCCTAACCTCCTATGAAGGATTCTATATATATATTCTATATATACTGTATACTCAGACACTTCCTAACCTCCTATAAAGGGTTCTATATATATTCTATATATACTGTATACTCAGACACTTCCTAACCTCCTATAAAGGCTTCTATATATATTCTATATATACTGTATACTCAGACACTTCCTAACCTCCTATAAAGGCTTCTATATATATTCTATATGTACTGTATACTCAGACACTTCCTAACCTCCTATAAAGGCTTCTATATATATTCTATATATACTGTATACTCAGACACTTCCTAACCTCCTATAAAGGCTTCTATATATATTCTATATGTACTGTATACTCAGACACTTCCTAACCTCCTATAAAGGATTCTATATATATTCTATATATACTGTATACTCAGACACTTCCTAACCTCCTATAAAGGATTCTATATATATTCTATATACTGTATACTCAGACACTTCCTAACCTCCTATGAAGGGTTCTATATATATATTATATATACTGTATACCCAGACACTTCCTAACCTCCTATAAAGGGTTCTATATATATTCTATATATGCTGTATACTCAGACAGGCTAACCTCCTATAAAGGATTCTATATATATTCTATATATACTGTATACTCAGACAGGCTAACCTCCTATAAAGGGTTCTATATATATTATATATACTGTATACCCAGACACTTCCTAACCTCCTATAAAGGGTTCTATATATATTCTATATATACTGTATACCCAGACACTTCCTAACCTCCTATAAAGGGTTCTATATATATATATTATATATACTGTATACTCAGACACTTCCTAACCTCCTATAAAGGATTCTATATATATTCTATATGTACTGTATACTCAGACACTTCCTAACCTCCTATAAAGGGTTCTATATATATTATATATACTGTATACTCAGACACTTCCTAACCTGCTATAAAGGATTCTATATATATAATATATATACACTGTATACTCAGACACTTCCTAACCTCCTATAAAGGATTCTATATATATAATATATATACTGTATACCCAGACACTTCCTAACCTCCTATAAAGGGTTCAATATATATATTATATATACTGTATACTCAGACAGGCTAACCTCCTATAAAGGGTTCTATATATATTCTCTATATATATAATATATTCTATATGTACTGTATACTCAGACACTTCCTAACCTCCTATAAAGGATTCTATATATATATTATATATACTGTATACTCAGACAGGCTAACCTCCTATAAAGGATTCTATATATATTCTATATATACTGTATACTCAGACAGGCTAACCTCCTATAAAGGATTCTATATATATTCTATATATACTGTATACTCAGACAGGCTAACCTCCTATAAAGGGTTCTATATATATTATATATACTGTATACTCAGACACTTCCTAACCTCCTATAAAGGATTCAATATATATTATATATATACTGTATACTCAGACACTTCCTAACCTCCTATAAAGGGTTCTATATATATACTGTATACTCAGACACTTCCTAACCTCCTATAAAGGATTCTATATATATTCTATATGTACTGTATACTCAGACACTTCCTAACCTCCTATAAAGGCTTCTATATATATTCTATATGTACTGTATACTCAGACACTTCCTAACCTCCTATAAAGGATTCTATATATATATTATATATATACTGTATACTCAGACACTTCCTAACCTCCTATAAAGGATTCTATATATATTCTATATGTACTGTATACTCAGGCACTTCCTAATCTCCTATAAAGGGTTCTATATATATTCTATATATACTGTATACTCAGACACTTCCTAACCTCCTATAAAGGATTCTATATATATTCTATATATACTGTATACTCAGACACTTCCTAACCTCCTATAAAGGGTTCTATATATATATTATATATACTGTATACTCAGACAGGCTAACCTCCTATAAAGGGTTCTATATATATTCTATATATACTGTATACTCAGACACTTCCTAACCTCCTATAAAGGGTTCTATATATATACTATATATACTGTATACTCAGACACTTCCTAACCTCCTATAAAGGATTCTATATATATTCTATATATACTGTATACTCAGACACTTCCTAACCTCCTATAAAGGGTTCTATATATATATTCTATATATACTGTATACTCAGACAGGCTAACCTCCTATAAAGGATTCTATATATATTATATATACTGTATACTCAGACACTTCCTAACCTCCTATAAAGGATTCTATATATATTCTATATATACTGTATACTCAGACACTTCCTAACCTCCTATAAAGGATTCTATATATATATATATATTATATATACTGTATACTCAGACACTTCCTAACCTCCTATAAAGGATTCTATATATATATTCTATATATACTGTATACTCAGACACTTCCTAACCTCCTATAAAGGGATCTATATATTCTATATATACACTGTATACCCAGACAGGTTAACCTCCTATAAAGGGTTCTATATATATTCTATATGTACTGTATACTCAGACAGGCTAACCTCCTATAAAGGATTCTATATATATTCTATATATACTGTATACTCAGACACTTCCTAACCTCCTATAAAGGATTCTATATATATTCTATATATACTGTATACTCAGACACTTCCTAACCTCCTATAAAGGGTTCTATATATATTATATATACTGTATACTCAGACACTTCCTAACCTCCTATAAAGGGTTCTATGTAGAACTTTAGTGGTTCCGTATATTAAGCAAGACAGAACCCTTTTTGGTTTAAACAGGAGTGAAGAGTGGGTTGATACAACGGATATATTGTCCAAATTCAGCTTGTAACAACGATCAGAATTAGTAAGAACAATAAAGTTATTCCTGCCAACATATTAGGCAATAATTAAGAGTAGGCTAAATGATTGTGTCATGCTAAAATTCTATAGATATGTGTGTGTATACTGGTAAAGATGTGTGTGTGTGTGTGTGTGTGTGTGTGTATGTGTGTGTGTGTGTGTGTGTGTGTGTGTGTGTGTGTGTGTTGGTGAGACAACCACATATCACAGTGAAATATACAGGATACAAACATTTCATTCCAGCTATATAGCGTTTTGCAAAACAAAAATTAATACACAAAAATCTATGAATTAAAGTCTTACAACAACAATATTTTACAGACACATGAAGGACCCGCAAGCAATCATTTCCGATGAAAAATAACAAATGTGAAAAAATTGTGGAAATAATGTTTTAGAAACAAAGTCCTTAAACAACATTGTCATCTCACCTCTTAGCTTTGTTGTCATGTTCCCCTGAGAGATGCATTTTAGAGGCAGGGCCCCCCTCCTCTCTCTCCCCAGAGAGACTCATTTTAGAGGCAGGGCCCCCCTCCTCTCTCTCCCCAGAGAGACTCATTTTAGAGGCAGGGCCCCCTTCCTTCCTTTCCCCAGAGAGACTCATTTTAGAGCACTGACCCCTGTAAACAGAGATCCAGCATGTTGGTTGTGGTTAACACAGTGACAACTAAACAGAGATCCAGCATGTTGGTTGTGGTTAACACAGTGACAACTAAACAGAGATCCAGCATGTTGGTTGTGGTTAACACAGTAACAACTAAACAGAGATCCAGCATGTTGGTTGTGGTTAACACAGTGACAACTAAACAGAGATCCAGCATGTTGGTTGTGGTTAACACAGTAACAACTAAACAGAGATCCAGCATGTTGGTTGTGGTTAACACAGTAACAACTAAACAGAGATCCAGCATGTTGGTTGTGGTCAACACAGTGACAACTAAACAGAGATCCAGCATGTTGGTTGTGGTTAACACAGTGACAACTAAGCAGAGATCCAGCATGTTGGTTGTGGTTAACACAGTGACAACTAAACAGAGATCCAGCATGTTGGTTGTGGTTAACACAGTGACAACTAAACAGAGATCCAGCATGTTGGTTGTGGTCAACACAGTGATAACTAAACAGAGATCCAGCATGTTGGTTGTGTTTAACACAGTAACAACTAAACAGAGATCCAACATGTTGGTTGTGGTTAACACAGTGACAACTAAACAGAGATCCAGCATGTTGGTTGTGGTTAACACAGTAACAACTAAACAGAGATCCAGCATGTTGGTTGTGGTTAACACAGTGACAACTAAACAGAGATCCAGCATGTTGGTTGTGGTTAACACAGTAACAACTAAACAGAGATCCAGCATGTTGGTTGTGGTTAACACAGTGACAACTAAACAGAGATCCAGCATGTTGGTTGTGGTCAACACAGTGATAACTAAACAGAGATCCAACATGTTGGTTGTGGTTAACACAGTGACAACTAAACAGAGATCCAGCATGTTGGTTGTGGTTAACACAGTGACAACTAAACAGAGATCCAGCATGTTGGTTGTGGTTAACACAGTGACAACTAAACAGAGATCCAGCATGTTGGTTGTGGTTAACACAGTGACAACTAAACAGAGATCCAGCATGTTGGTTGTGGTTAACACAGTGATAACTAAACAGAGATCCAGCATGTTGGTTGTGGTTAACACAGTGACAACTAAACAGAGATCCAGCATGTTGGTTGTGGTCAACACAGTGACAACTAAACAGAGATCCAGCATGTTGGTTGTGGTTAACACAGTGATAACTAAACAGAGATCCAGCATGTTGGTTGTGGTTAACACAGTGACAACTAAACAGAGATCCAGCATGTTGGTTGTGGTTAACACAGTGACAACTAAACAGAGATCCAGCATGTTGGTTGTGGTCAACACAGTGACAACTAAACAGAGATCCAGCATGTTGGTTGTGGTTAACACAGTGACAACTAAACAGAGATCCAGCATGTTGTTTGTGGTTAACACAGTGACAACTAAACAGAGATCCAGCATGTTGGTTAACACAGTGACAACTAGTTCTTGACTGTTAATTGTTCTATTTTATTCATTATCTCTTTGAGAAATAAAACATTTACTAACAGATACATATCCAAATGTAACAGTGTAGGTTCCGTCCCTCTCTTCGCCCCAACCTGGGCTCGAACCAGGGACCCTCTGCACACATCAACAACTGACACCCCACGAAGCATCGTTACCCATCGCGCCACAAAAGCCGAGGCCCTTACAACGCAAGGGGAACAACCACTTCAGGTCTCAGAGCGAGTGACGTCACCAATTGAAATGCTATTAGCACGCACCACCGCTAACTAACTAGCCATTTCACATCGGTTACACAAACAGTCAGGTGATTTAATGCATCACATGAACATGTAGTCGTGACTGATATTTTTCACCTTTTCTCCGTGTAGTGGAACTAATAATAATAATAATGTCTAACTTTCTCTTTTAATAATTTCTCTCATTCTAGTGTGTTGCTTTGTTCAACAGGTGTGATATTATTATGTTGTTACTGAATTCAGTTCATAATAACAATGTTAAGAAAAGTATGTTCAGTGGTTTCAAACCAAATTACACAGGAAGCAGGAGATCATTGTAGTTTAGAAAACAACAAATGTTCTGATATTCTGAAAGATGATTTAGAACTATGATACATTAACATTTTTACAAATGGTAAAATAATCACGATATATGAATCGTATAATACGATATATGAACAATATGTTATTGAATTTGACTTGCCTACGCCCAGTTAGCGCCATTTTGTATGATTGAACTGTCACATAACTGTCCCAGGTGAAATGGACTGTTAGATCTGAGTGTTTTACTGTCAGTCACTATACTAAAATAACACCATACATTTAATTTCTCTACACACTTTACAATAATCACTGGGAAGATTCTTACCTTGTAGCCTGAATTCACAACCAGAACATGTCAAGTCATTGAGATATTTTCCGTTGTTCTGAGAGAGCACCTTCCTGATAACAAGTGGCTCTGTATCTATGTTCTAGGTACAGTTGATCTTTGGATGCAATAATATCTGGTCAAAGTCTAGTGACACAACACCATAGTATATCATAAACATAACAGCAGTTGGCCAGTAAAGGCCATGACATACTATAAAACAGGGTTCGTCAACTAGATTTGGCTTCGGGACAATTTTTTTCTGATTGGGCCAGAACATAATTAGCATATAATATTAGCACAATTAATAGGCCTACACTACAAATTTAACAACATGTTTAACACATTTGATTAGTACATAGTACATTGAGTGACAATAAAATAATTTAGATCTGATTAAGTTCATAAAATCACCAATATCTCTATTCAATTATAACTTTTTGTTTATTTCTCTGTGTGTTGATTGGTGGGGAAAAACAGGTCTACGTAGCCTACTGTAGTCTACACTACTTTATTAATATCAACATTCATTCAGAACAATGAGCTTGATAGCAAGAGAACATGTCGCTCTCAAAAAGTAACAAAAGAAAGGTGGATGATGATAATCAAAGTTTCAGGGAAGAAAGGACAGAGAGATATGCATTAATCTTACCATCTTTCTCCAATGCCAAGCCAGTGTGTCTTGTTGCAATAAAAATGTTTGCAAAGAATTCAATCTCAGACGGCATTATGAATCTAAACATGGTACTTTCAAAGTGGCCTTCCCGCCCCAGACAGAGGCCTGAAGCAGAAACACTGAAGCATTAACTACAAGCTACAAACACGGCAGTAGAATCCTCCTTCGTGGCCTGACCCAACAACAGAAGGTCACAAGTGCTTTCCTAAAAGCATCCTGGGTTCTAACCAAACACAACATGCCCTTCACAGACGCAGAGCTGTTTAAAAACTGCATGGTGACCGTTTTGGAGGAATTGGCTACAGACAAGTCTATGGATAGCATAATTGCGTCTGTCAAACAGGTGCCACAGTCTGCATCAACAGCCGGACTGCGTGTCTGTGCTCTGGCGGATGATGTGCATAGGATTGTTCTGGAGGGACTCAGTCAGGCTGAGCATTTTCCCCTGGCTATTGATGAGAGTACTGACAACACTGATGTAGCACAGTTGTGTGTATATGTCCGTTATTTTCATGGAAATGACTTTAAAGAAGAGCTACTGGCACTGATTCCCCTGGAAGGACACACCTCCGGGGACGTTCCCCTGGAAGGACACACCACCGGGGACGTTCCCCTGGAAGGACACACCACCGGGGACGTTCCCCTGGAAGGACACACCACCGGGGACGTTCCCCTGGAAGGACACACCGCCGGGGACGTTCCCCTGGAAAGACACACCACCGGGGACGTTCCCCTGGAAGGACACACCACCGGGGACGTTCCCCTGGAAGGACACACCGCCGGGGACGTTCCCCTGGAAGGACACACCGCCGGGGACGTTCCCCTGAAAGGACACACCACCGGGGACGTCCTATTCACAAAGCTGCAAGAATTGTTTACTCAGCATGGCTTGTCATTCGAAGAAGTCAACTCTGTGGTCTCCGACGGGGCTCCTGCTATGGTGGGCAGAGGTTTCTGATGGACTCCTGCTATGGTGGACAGAGGTTTCTGATGGACTCCTGCTACAGTGGACAGAGGTTTCTGATGGACTCCTGCTATGGTGGACAGAGGTTTCTGATGGACTCCTGCTACGGTGGACAGAGGTTTCTGATGGACTCCTGCTATGGTGGACAGAGGTTTCTGATGGACTCCTGCTATGGTGGACAGAGGTTTCTGATGGACTCCTGCAATGGTGGACAGAGGTTTCTGATGGACTCATGCTATGGTGGACGGAGGTTTCTGATGGACTCCTGCTATGGTGGACAGAGGTTTCTGATGGACTCCTGCTATGGTGGACAGAGGTTTCTGATGGACTCCTGCTATGGTGGACAGAGGTTTCTGATGGGACTCCTGCTATGGTGGACAGAGGTTTCTGATGGACTCCTGCTATGGTGGACAGAGGTTTCTGATGGACTCCTTCTATGGTGGACAGAGGTTTCTGATGGACTCCTTCTATGGTGGACAGAGGTTTCTGATGGGACTCCTGCTATGGTGGACAGAGGTTTCTGATGGGACTCCTGCTATGGTGGACAGAGGTTTCTAATGGACTCCTGCTACGGTGGACAGAGGTTTCTGATGAACTCCTGCTATGGTGGACAGAGGTTTCTAATGGACTCCTGCTACGGTGGACAGAGGTTTCTGATGGACTCCTGCTATGGTAGACAGAGGTTTCTGATGGGGCTCCTGCTACGGTGGACAGAGGTTTCTGATGGACTCCTGCTATGGTGGGCAGAGGTTTCTGATGGGGCTCCTGCTACGGTGGACAGAGGTTTCTGATGGACTCCTGCTACGGTGGACAGAGGTTTCTGATGGACTCCTGCTATGGTGGACAGAGGTTTCTGATGGACTCCTGCTATGGTGGGCAGAGGTTTATGATGGACTCCTGCTATGGTGGACAGAGGTTTCTGATGGACTCCTGCTATGGTGGACAGAGGTTTCTGATGGACTCCTGCTATGGTGGACAGAGGTTTCTGATGGACTCCTGCTATGGTGGACAGAGGTTTCTGATGGACTCCTGCTATGGTGGACAGAGGTTTCTGATGGACTCCTGCTATAGAGGACAGAGGTTTCTGATGGACTCCTGCTATGGTGGACAGAGGTTTCTGATGGACTCCTGCTATGGTGGACAGAGGTTTCTGATGGACTCCTGCTATGGTGGACAGAGGTTTCTGATGGACTCCTGCTATGGTGGACAGAGGTTTCTGATGGACTCCTGCTATGGTGGACAGAGGTTTCTGATGGACTCCTGCTATGGTGGACAGAGGTTTCTGATGGACTCCTGCTATGGTGGACAGACACAGGGGCCTGGTCAGCAGGTTGTTTTACATTGTCTCATCCATCAGAGTGTGTTGTGTACCAGACTAAACATGGTTTACATTGTCTCATCCATCAGAGTGTGTTGTGTACCAGACTAAACATGGTTTACATTGTCTCATCCATCAGAGTGTGTTGTGTACCAGACTAAACATCCACAGAACATGACATAAGCAGAGCTGTGGGAGACCACCTCAAGCCCCTGGTAGAGCCGGGGGTGGTGTTTACCACTCCACCACGCCTTCAGCATGCTGGAAAAGTGGGATTGATCTGGTTGATCCATTTGTTTGTTTCCGTTTCCAGTAGTTGAATCCTTTGATGTAAACATTTCATTTTCAACAAATTAACTGGGTTGGTTGAAAAGTGATACTAAACGTACATATCATGCACTATTTTGAGATAGTGGAAGAAATACTGAATTTATACTAAGATGGACCAAGATATGTGTTACTTTTGCACAGATTTGTTCATTGGTTTGACAAGAGTTTGTTGATTGTCAGTCATTGGGTTCATTTGTTTTACAATATGTTGAAATCAAATCAAGCTTTATTTATACAGCACATTTCAGACATGGATGCAACACAATGGGTTTACAGGAAAAACGAAATAAATGAAAATAAACAAATATATGATAAAAAACAGAAGACTAACAATTCAAAGACTAGTGAACATTCTAAGGAAATGCCATTGATTAAAATATTAACAATTGGATGCAACATCCAACCCAAAATATAACTTGTTTTACTACATTGTTTGTTACATTCCCGAGCAAGAAAATCAGAAATGTCCCTTAAACAGAAGAGGGAACAAACAAAGAGTCACAACAACCACAACTAAACAGGTGGGGTTTTAGGAGGGGTTCTGATAGACACTATGGGGGTGTCCACTTAAAGTTGACTAGTAACAACAACTGGGACCTAAAAGACACCCACCATGAGACCCACTAAATCTGCCCAAGAAGAGGAAAACAAAAGAAAAACCCACACCAAACTTAAAGACAGGAAGCAAACCAAAAAGGTGGAGCAACTAAAGGTGTTGACTCTCCACATGTATCAAGACAACTGGAGCACTGGGCCAGACACTCTTAAATAGAACCTGGACCAGCTCAGGTGAAACACCTTCCCACTAACGAGATGGACAAGCCAGCACAGGTGTAACACATACTGACTAACGAGGTGACACCAATCAGTGCGTCCTACGAGCTAACGAGCTAGAAGTGCTAACGAGCTAGACGTGCTAACGAGCTAGACGTGCTAACGAGCTAGACGGGCTAACGAGCTAGACGTGTTAACGAGCTAGACGTGTTAACGAGCTAGACGGGCTAACGAGCTAGACGTGCTAACGAGCTAGACGTGCTAAAGTCCAACTTCAAAACATAAATAGAAAAACCAAAGCCTGTAACACCTTCCCCCTTAAGACAACAAATATATCCTACATTTCTTTTGGACAAGTTTGCTCACCACCAACAGAAAACAACTTCAATTTCACATTATAATCAACTAAAATGATTCCCTTCTACAATATAAACATGGTGTCTACTGGCTGTCAACAATTAAAAACAAGAAAAAAAATGTCTAAATAATATACAGTATCTTTTCTCCTTCATCTTTCGTTCTATCCTTCCTTAGCTTCTAGAACTCTCGTCCTCTTGGAGCCCAAACAAAACTCATCTCCAATAGGACACAGACATGTCTGATTTCAAGAGGAAACTCCTGCAATATCCATAGTAACTTTCCACCTCACAGCTTCTCTCTCTTTTCAGGGTTCACTATATAGGCATGTTGTTGGATCGGGGCCCAGTCCCCAATGTCATGTTCTAGTACATTTGGTTTGGCACACCTGAGAATGAACCCTGATATTCTAAAAACAGGGCAACAATGTCAATATAATTGTACCAAAAAATTGTCAGTTGGTTGCATAAATAATTATGATTACTAAATGTTACATGAAATGAAAATATGAAATAGCCCCAATGTCAAAACACAGTTTTAACGTGTCCAAATCAATAACCAATACGCAGAAACAGTTTGGGATGAATTGAAAACCTAAACATAAAATGTGCTATATACACAAAACATCTGCCACAATAATCATATTACTTGTATTTTTTTTAAACAAGCACCTTGTTTTGACAAGTAGCAATAAATCACTGATATCGATTAGGGGGAAAATCAGGTTGTACGTGCTGTTGAAACTAACACAACTAAAAAAAACACATGGAAATGGGACATATATTTTACCTCACTGGTTAGAGGACAACCTGCAGAACACAGTCAGCTACATTTTGGAGTGATACATTTAAATTTAGGGGTCGCTAAACAAAGGAACACTTACTTGTCATAACTCATCGATATCATGTTGAAATCAATTGCGCGAGAGGAGGGAGATGAGGTTGCACGTCCTGTAAAATCTAACAGCTCCAAAACCACACGGAATCTGGGAATAATGTGTACATCACTGGTTAGAGGACAATTTGTAGAAAACAGCTAGCTACATTTTGATTAAAGTGAGTCACCAATGCTGTAAATGTAACACAGCTCTTTTTTTGTTAGTCACTTTTTGTTAAATCTCATAAATAGTGTGTGTTCTCTGGTGTCGAGTCAGATTGCTAGATGTAATAAAACTCTTCCCACATTGATCACAGCTATAAGGCTTCTCTCCTGTGTGTGTTCTCTGGTGTATTGTCAGATTTCTAGATCCTGTAAAACTCTTCCCACATTGATCACACCTATAAGGTTTCTCTCCTGTGTGTATTCTCTGGTGTTGAGTCAGAGAGCCAGATGTAGTAAAACTCTTCCCACATTGATTACAGCTATAAGATTTCTCTCCTGTGTGTATTCTCTGGTGCACTGTCAGAGAGCCAGACCTACTAAAACTCTTCCCACATTGATCACAGCTATAAGATTTCTCTCCTGTGTGTATTCTCTGGTGTCGAGTCAGTGTGCTAGGTGCAGCAAAACTCTTCCCACATTGACCACAGCTATAAGATTTCTCTCCTGTGTGTGTTCTCTGGTGTAAAGTCAGAGAGCCAGACATACTAAAACCCTTCCCACATTGATCACAGCTATAAGATTTCTCTCCTGTGTGTGTTCTCTGGTGCACTGTCAGATCTCCAGATTGACCAAAACACTTCCCACACTGATCACAGATATAAGATTTCTCTCCTGTGTGTATTCTCTGGTGTCGAGTCAGTGTGCTAGGTGCAGCAAAACTCTTCCCACATTGATCACAGCTATAAGGTTTCTCTCCTGTGTGTGTTCTCTGGTGCACTGTCAGATCTCCAGATTGACCAAAACGCTTCCCACACTGATCACAGCTATAAGGTTTCTCTCCTGTGTGTGTTCTCTGGTGCACTGTCAGACCTCCAGATCGACCAAAACGCTTCCCACACTGATCACAGATATAAGATTTCTCTCCTGTGTGTGTTCTTTGGTGTAATGTCAGCTGGCCAGACTGAACAAAACTCTTCCCACATTGACCACAGCTATAAGGTTTTTCTCCTGTGTGTGTTCTGTGGTGTGATATCAGGCTGGTTGACTGAGTAAACCTCTTCCCACATTGACCACAGCTATAAGATTTCTCTCCTGTGTGTGTTCTCTGGTGTTGAGTTAGATGGCCAGATGTAGTACATCTCTTCCCACATTGAGTACAGCTATAAGGTTTCTCTCCTGTGTGAATTATCTGATGAATTTTAATGCCTGATGAGGTGAATCTCTTCCCACAGTCAGAGCAGCAGTGAGTTTTCTTCCCTGTGGATCTCTGCAGGTGTTTCTTGAGGTGTTCTGATCTGGAGAGAATCTTCTCTGCCTCGTCAGCATCATGAGGTTGTTGAGGCTCCCCAGAGGATCCAAGATAGTGAAGTATCTCTCCTGTGTGAACAACAAAGTCAGACAGATGATTTAAAGGCCCACAACAGCAGAAATCCACTGTAAAAGGTGATGCCAACAGCGTAGCCATGATGTTATACAACAATTGATATCTGTAATGAATGTTAACATGATTTAACAATTGTCTTAAAATGAGCAAGAACATTCATTATTTGTCTTGTTTTCACATTAGTAGTAACATCTAAGATTGTCGGCTAGAAATAAGTTATTCATGTTGTTGAAACTCTAAGCAGTGTGCCAGACGACTTTTGGTCTCCAATATTGGCCCCTTTCTGTTTTTCCTAAAATTGCAGCACGAGGGCGATGCGCATGCAATTTGATTGCAGAAACTCCTCCCTGCTAATGAGGAAACCGATAGTTATGGATGTAGTATATCTGCCTGGAGCAAAAATGGTGAGCAAAGATTTTAGTTTTTCACAATGTATTCTGAATGTGAATGGGGGAAAACTCAGGGGAGTAACCTCCATTTCCAGGTTGCTTATGAGTGCATTTCACACTACTTTGGATTATAATTGTAAAGCTCGCTTGAATGTCCTGCTTAATATAATGTTTGCTACAGTATTAAGAACCGAGTTAATGACAGTATCCATTTGGGTGTTGTCAATAAATTTTTAAATGTATTTTTAATTACATTTTGTTTTTCACCTTTATTTAAGCAGGTAGGCCAGTTGAGAACAAGTTCTCATTTACAACTGCGACCTGGCCAAGATAAAGCAAAGCAGTGCGACACAAACAACAAAGAGTTACACATGGGATAAACAAGCATACAGTCAATAACACAATAGAAAAATCTATATACAGTGTGTGCAAATGGAGTAAGGAGGTAAGGCAATAAATAGGCCACAGCAGCGAAGTAATTACAATGTAGCAAATTAACACTGGAGTGATAGATGTGCAGATGATGATGTGCAAGTAGAAATACTGGTGTGCAAAAGAGCAAAAAAGTAAATAAAAACATGGGGATGAGGTAGGCAGTTGGATGGACTATTTACAGATGGGCTGTGTACAGCTGCAGCGATCGGTAAGCTGCTCAGATAGCTGATGCTTAAAGTTAGTGAGGGAGATATATGTCTCCAACTTCAGCGATTTTTGCAATTCGTTCAAGTCATTGGCAGCAGAGAACTGGAAAGAAATGTGTCCAAAGTAGGTGTTGGCTTTGGGGATGACCAGTGAGATATACCTCTTTGAGTGCGTGCTATGGGTGGGTGTTGCTATGGTGACCTGTGAGCTGAGTGAAGGCGGCCTAGCAAAGACCTATAGATGACCTGGAGCCAGTGGGTTTGGCGACGAATATTTAGAGAAGGCCAGCCAACGAGAGCTTACAGGTCGCAGTGGTGGGTGGTATATGGGGATTTGGTGACAAAACGGATGGCACTGTGATAGACTGCATCCAGTTTGCTGAGTAGAGTGTTGGAGGCTATTTTGAAAATGACATCGCCTAAGTCAAGGATCGGCAGGAAAGTCAGTTTAACGAGGGTATGTTTGGCAGCTTGAGTGAAGGAGGCTTTGTTGCGAAATATGAAGCCGATTCTAGATTTAATTTTGGATTGGAAATGCTTAACTTCATCGGGGTAGGGGGCAGTATTTTCACATCCGGATGAAAAGCATGCCCAGAGTAAACTGCCTGCTACTCAGGCCCAAAAGCTAGAATATGCATATAATTAGTAGATTTGGATAGAAAACACTGAAGTGTCTAAAACGGTTTGAATAATGTCTGTGAGTATAACAGAACTCATATGGCAGGCAAAACCTTAGAAAAATCCAACCAGGAAGTGTGGAAATCTGAGGTTTGTAGTTTTTCAAGTGATTGCCTATTTAACACACAATATACATCCAATATACAGTGTCTATGGGGTCATATTGCACTTCCAAAGGCTTCCACTAGATGTCAACAGTCTTTAGAACGTTGTTTCAGGCTTCTACTGTGAATGGGGAGAGAATAAGAGCTGATTGAGTCAGGTGTCTTATTTTAGTTACGTGCGCAGCCATGAGCACGAGCTCAGTTCTCTTTCCTTTATGAAGACAAAGGACTTGTCCGGTTGGAATATTATGGAAGATTTATGATAAAAACATCCTAAAGATTGATTCTACACATCGTTTGACGTGTTTCTACAAACTGTAATAGAACTTTTTTGACTTTTTGTCTGGACTTTAGTGCGCGCGCCTTCTGCATTTGGAATAGTGAACCTAACACGCGAACAAAATGGAGGTATTTGGACATAAACATGAACTTTATCGAACAAATGTACATGTATTGTGGAACTGGGATTCCTGGGAGTGCATTCCGATGAAAATCATCAAAGGTAAGTGAATATTTATAATGGTATTTCTGACTTCTGTTGACTCCACAACATGGCGGGTATCTGTATGGCTTGTTTTGGTGTCTGAGCGCTGTACTCAGATTATTGCAAAGTGTGCTTTCGCCGTAAAGCTTTTTTGAAATCTGACACAGCGGTTGCATTAAGGAGAAGTATATCTTTAATTCTATGCATAACAGTTGTATATTTTATCAACGTTTATGATGAGTATTTCTGTAAATTGATATGCTCATTCATCAGGGGTTTTGGAGGCAAAACATTTCATGCCAATGTAAAATGGGGTTTTTGGATATAAATATGAACTTTATCGAGCAAAACATACATATATTGTGTAACATGAAGTCCTATGAGTGCCATCTTATGAAGATCATCAAAGGTTAGTGATTAATTTTAGCTGTATTTCTGGTTTTTGTGACGCCTCTCCTTGCTTGGAAAGTGGCTGTGTGGTTTTTCTTGTCTAGGTGGTGTCCTAACATAATCTAATGCTATGCTTTCGCCGTAAAGCGTTTTTGAAAACGGACACTGTGGTTGGATTAATGAGAAGTGTATCTTTAAAATGGTGTATAATACTTGTATGTGTGAGAAATTTGAATTATGAGATTTTTGTTGTTTTGAATTTGGCGCCCTGCTATTTCAATGGCTGTTGGCGAGGTGGGACGGTAGCGTCCCACCTACCCCAGAGAGGTTTTAACATGCCGGTACATACTGCTGTAATAACATGCAAGCAAATTGTCAGCCAAAATATTGTGTAAGGTAACTTACTTGAAAAGAAATGTCTTTATTACATTGCTTAACATGTTCTTAACATTTGTCATAATTAGTTAAAGCAATGAATTTGTTTCGGCTCTCGTTGGACTTCTGGCTGCATATTTTCCGCCATTTTCTTCAAATCTGAAAATGTTGTGAAGCTACGTCCATTTCATGAAGAATTGCATTATGGGCCCTAAAGTACTGCGTGTATACGTCGTATTTTGGCGAATTTAGTACGACATCCGGGAACTTTTGGCATACTAACTACATCAACGACATCATAACCGCCATCGATAAGAGACATTACTGTGCAGCCGTATTCATCGACCTGGCCAAGGCTTTCGACTCTGTCAATCACCACATTCTTATTGGCAAAATCGACAGCCTTGGTTTCTCAAATGATGGCCTCGCCTGGTTTACCAACTACTTCTCTGATAGAGTTCAGTGTGTCAAATCGGAGGGCCTGTTGTACGGGCCTCTGGCAGTCTATGGGGTTGCCACAGGGTTCAATTCTCGGGCCGACTCTCTTCTCTGTATACATCAATGTTGTCGCTCTTGCTGCTGGTGAGTCTCTGATCCACCTCTACGCAGATGACACCATTCTGTATACTTCTGGCCCCTCTTTGGACACTGTGTTAACTAACCTCCAAACGAGCTTCAATGCCATACAACTCTCCTTCCGTTGCCTCCAACTGCTCTTAAACGCAGGTAAAACTAAATGCATGCTATTCAATCGATCACTGCCCGCACCTGCTCGCCCGTCCAGCATCACATCACAGCAGCAGGTATATCTCACTGGTCACCCCCAAAGTCAACACCTAAAATTGCGACAAGGGCGATGCGCACACAATTTGATTGCAGAAACACCTCCCTGCTAATGCAGAAACCGCTAGTTATGGATGTAGTATATCTGCCTGGAGCAAAAATGGTGAGCAAGTGGCCTAAGCTGTGCCATTAGAGATTCTGGGTTCGAGTCCAAGCTCTGTTGCAGCCGGCCGCGACCGGGAGGCCCATGGGGCGACGCACAATTGGCCCACCGTCGTCCGGGTTAGGGGAGGGTTTGGCCGGCAGGGATATCCTTGTCTCATCGCGCACTAGCAACTCATGTGGCGGGCCGGGCGCAGTGCACACTGACCAGGTCGCCAGGTGTGCGGTGTTTCCTCCGACACATTGGTGCTGCTGGCTTCCGGGTTGGATGGGCATTGTGTCAAGAAGCAGCGCGGCTAGGTTGGGTTGTGTTTCAGAGGACGCATGGCTCTCGACCTTCGCCTCTCCAGAGTCCGTATGGGAGTTGCAGCGATGAGACAAGACTGTAAGTACCAATTGTGGAGAAAAAAGGGGTGAAAAAAATATATCTATTTAAAAAATGGTGAGTAAAGATTAGTTTTCACAATGTATTCTGAATATTACAGCACTAGATCAGGAGTGCTACTCAAGGAAACTCACATTAAGCTCTGTGTCTATTCACTAATTCACCACCGTGGGGGAAACTCAGGGGAGTTCTCATAGGCTGACAGCAAATATAGCCTCCATTTCCAGGTTGATTATGATTATTATTATCATTTGACACTACTTTGGATTATAATTGTAAGGCTCGTTTGAATGTCCTGATTTAATATAATGTTTGTGTTATTGTCGAAAATGTACTACATTATATTTAAAAACGACTTCAACCAGTAAAATGCTCATTGGCTAGTTTTCCATCAGCCTGACAATGAGGTTTTGTCCATTAAGTGTATGCCAAAATGGTCTATAATCTCACCTAACAATAACATAGACCTACTGTAGGACCCATAACTTCACCTAACAACAACATAGACCTAGGACTATAAATCATTTAATATTTCAGGTGAAACATGGAAACTAAAATGTCTTTGTCATGACATTTCATAACCGGATCACCAGATCATTTTGTGAATAATCCCACTAGTTTACTCTGTAATGTGTTGTCATTCTAAATGTCCCGAATGAAGGAAAATAGCTCTGTGTGTTGTACAATAGCCTATCCACCAAGGAACAGTTCTCTACACATTATGAGCTAAGTATCTCCGTTTCCAAACGGACTAATGAGACCCTACTGTAAATCAAGTAAACAATAACACATTATAAATATCGATTTGTTTGGGATGTTGGATCCAACGTGGAGCACGGCATAACTGTCTTTACCGGTGTAATGAATGAAGAACTACATTTGACTGGCATGCAGAAAATGATTTCCTGGATCAGCTGATGATAGTTGAACATGTGACTGTAACTAAACAGCTACAGTATTAAGTGTTATGTGTAATTATTGAAGAACCGCATTAATGACAGTATCCATTTGGGAGTTGTCAATAAAGTTAAGGTGACTCTCGGTTAGAACCATTGGATTTAGTAAACTGAAATGATTTAGGATTTCTGTGCCCATGAAAACTGTTTTCCCAGCGTAATATAAGGAAACACTAAAATTTACGTAGTTAGAGAGCATTTCAGAGATCTGAATACAAAAAACTGTCCGACAGCAAGATCCAGTATTTAAGTTAAAGTTCATCATATGACAAGCTTAACGTTATGACTATAACTACTGTTCCCTGAAGGAGGGAAACTAGGTACCCAGGTCTGCCCACGTATTCTCGCATACCCCTAGAGCATCGAGCCAGTGGGGTGGTGGCACTGGAATCCTCATCTCTCCCAAGTGGACATTCTCTCTTTCTCCCCTGACCCATCTGTCTATCTCCTCATTTGAATTCCATGCTGTCACAGTTACCAGCCCTTTCAAGCTTAACATCCTTATCATTTATCGCCCTCCAGGTTCCCTTGGAGAGTTCATCAATGAGCTTGACGCCTTGATAAGTTCCTTTCCTAAGGATGGCTCACCTCTCACAGTTCTGGGTGACTTTAACCTCCCCACGTCTACCTTTGACTCATTCCTCTCTGCCTCCTTCTTTCCACTCCTCTCCTCTTTTGACCTCACCCTCTCACCTTCCCCCCCTACTCACAAGGCAGGCAATACGCTTGACCTCATCTTTACTAGATGCTGTTCTTCCACTAATCTCATTGCAACTCCCCTCCAAATCTCCGACCACTACCTTGTATCCTTTTCCCTCTCGCTCTCATCCAACACTTCTCACTCTGCCCCTACTCGGATGGTATTGCGCCGTCCCAACCTTCGCTCTCTCTCTCCCGCTACTCTCTCCTCTTCCATCCTATCATCTCTTCCCTCTGCTGAAACCTTCTCCAACCTATCTCCTGATTCTGCCTCCTCAACCCTCCTCTCCTCCCTTTCTGCATCCTTTGATTTTCTCTGTCCTCTATCCTCCAGGCCGGCTCGGTCCTCCCCTCCTGCTCCGTGGCTCGACGACTCACTGCGAGCTCACAGAACAGGGCTCCGGGCAGCCGAGCTGAAATGGAGGAAAACTCGCATCCCTGCGGACCTGGAATCCTTTCACTCCCTCCTCTCTACATTCTCCTCTTCTGTCTCTGCTGCTAAAGCCACTTTCTACCACTCTAAATTCCAAGCATCTGCCTCTAACCCTAGGAAGCTTTTTGCTACCTTCTCCTCCCTCCTGAATCCTCCTCCCCCTCCCCCCCCTCCTCCCTCTCTGCGGATGACTTCGTCAACCATTTTGAAAAGAAGGTTGACGATATCCGATCCTCTAGGTCATGCCAGTAGGTTACAGTAGGTTGTAACTCTCTAGGTCATGCCAGTAGGTTACAGTAGGTTGTAACTCTCTAGGTCATGCCAGTAGGCTACAGTTGGTTGTATCTCTCTAGGTCATGCCAGTAGGTTGTATCTCTCTAGGTCATGCCAGTAGGTTGTATCTCTCTAGGTCATGCCAGTAGGTTACAGTAGGTTGTATCTCTCTAGGTCATGCCAGTAGACTACAGTAGGTTGTATCTCTCTAGGTCATGCCAGTAGGCTACAGTAGGTTGTATCTCTCTAGGTCATGCCAGTAGGTTACAGTAGGTTGTAACTCTCTAGGTCATGCCAGTAGGTTACAGCAGGTTGTATCTCTCTAGGTCATGCCAGTAGGTTACAGTAGGTTGTAACTCTCTAGGTCATGCCAGTAGGTTACAGTAGGTTGTATCCAAGTGGAAACAATTATGTTATGTGGACACGTGACATACCGACAACTTTGATAAAAACACTATAGGAGTTGTCTCCAGATCGCTATGCATATTCATGCTAGTAGCTTAGCATCTCTCTCCATTGAATACAGGCGGTTGACGTCAACAACCCTCATAGAATATAAACAATAGATTACAATAATAAGATGTATCCACCAATCCAAAGACAGGATAGGTGGGAGCGAGACAACCCACAGTGCAGCTTTGTGGACAACGACTCCCCTTGTTAGGACGGAGAGACATCTTGTCAGTATATCCATAATCTTTGGTGTAGCCAACCCAACTCTCACATGGATCTATTGGAGGTCACGGTGTGTAGTAAAACATCACTACATTAAAATCACTACATGCCGTGGCCCCCCAGTCTGCGGTCAGCAGATAGACCTCAAATATATATGTTAAGTCACTTTTTGGAAACGGAACGGAGAAAACAAGGGGTAGCTTGTTCTCTACGTCGTCTGATTCTAGACATATCAGTCATCATCCCAGGGCCCTCCGTTGAAGAGGTATTGACGAGCCAACTCCGAATATCCAAAGTTAAAAACTAATTGAAGGTGGTACTTACTGGTGTTACTCAGATCTCCTGTCTCATCCTCTTCATCTTTCAATGTGACAGTAATCTCCCCCTCCTTCTTCACTCCAAAAACAACATCATCCTCCTCTTTTACTGTAACATCCTCCTCCTCTTTCACTCTGAAAGCATCTTCCTCTTGTTTAACTGAAACGTCTTTCTCTTCTTCTTTCACTGTAACAGCCTCACCCTCTACTTCTTGTTTTACTGTAACATCCTCCTCTTCCTTCTCCTCTTTCACGACAATGTTCAGCCCCAGAGCTTCTTTCTCGGTCCAGCAGACCTCCTTTTCTTTAACAGGAGGGGAGTAGTTTAGGGAGCTCATGTTCGGGGATGTTAGCTAGCTAGCTATCATTAGCGGCTAGGCTAATGCTAACTTAACCAGCCAGCTACTATAGCTGACAAATAAAAAAGAACGTAATATTAAATTAAATAGGTTAACAAGTAGATACGACAGAAGTGTGTCTAAAACACAGTAGGTAATATAGACCGAAAGCGTATAAATAGGTTGAATCTTTCGGCTATGTTGGCTAGCAAGCTACCGAGGTGGTTGACGAGCTGTTTATGAAGAACCGTCCACTAGATTATACGTCACGCTGCAGCATCGCCTGAAAGACGCACATCGCCGTCTGCTGACTGGAGGGAAACGCAGTTGAGGATCACATTTTATTTTCAGACTAAGATTATTTTAAATGGATTTAATTAAATAATACTATTATATTGAGACATACAAAGACAGGAATGTGTTGGTTGATTAGTGCGAATAAAATGTTTACTACAGCACATTTAAGACAGTTTCACTCAGTCAAACTAAATCTAAATAAGTAGCCAGCGACTGTAGGTCTATATTGCTCCTACATGGTGTAACAATACATCATGTAGATGTATATAATGAACAGACTAGGTCTATATTGCTCCTACATGGTGTAACAATACATCATGTAGATGTATATAATGAACAGACTAGGTCTATACTGCTTCTACATGATGTAACAATACATCATGTAGATGTATATAATGAACAGACTATGTCTATACTGCTCCTACATGGTGTAACAATACATCATGTAGATGTATATAATGAACAGACTAGGTCTATACTGCTGCTACATGGTGTAACAATACATCATGTAGATGTATATAATGAACAGACTAGGTCTATACTGCTCCTACATGATGTAACAATACATCATGTAGATGTATATAATGAACAGACTAGGTCTATACTGCTCCTACATGGTGTAACAATACATCATGTAGATGTATATAATGAACAGACTAGGTCTATACTGCTGCTACATGGTGTAACAATACATCATGTAGATGTATATAATGAACAGACTAGGTCTATACTGCTCCTACATGGTGTAACAATACATCATGTAGATGTATATAATGAACAGACTAGGTCTATACTGCTGCTACATGGTGTAACAATACAGTGCATTCGGAAAGTATTCAGACCCCTTCACTTTTTCCACATTTTGTTACATTACAGCCTTATTCTAAAATGATTAACACTACCGTTCAAAAGGTTGGAGTCACTTAGAAATGTTCTTGTTTTTGAAAGAAAAACACTTTTTTGGTCCATTAAAATAACATCAAATTGATCTGAAACACAGTGTAGACATTGTTAATGTTGTAAATGACTATTGTAGCTGGAAACAGCTGATTGTTTATGGAATATCTACATAGGCGTACAGAGGCCCATTATAAGCAACCATCACTCCTGTGTTCCAATGCCACGTTGTGTTAGCTAATCCAAGTTTATCATTTTAAAAGGCTAATTGATCATTAGAAAACCCTTTTGCAATTATGTTAGCACAGCTGAAAACTGTTGTGCTGATTTAACAAAGCTTTTGTAAACAGTGTTGTTGCATAACAATCAGGGAGTAGAACAACAATAATTATCACCCTCTTGACCAATCTTCCCTCCCCTTAACATTGGGTTGATTCAGACCCTGTCAGTGTACCAGGTGGACATTGGGTTGATTCAGACCCTGCCAGTGTGCCAGGTGGACATTGGGTTGATTCAGACCCTGTCAGTGTACCAGGTGGACATTGGGTTTGATTCAGAGCCTGCCAGTGTACCAGGTGGACATTGGGTTTGATTCAGACCCTGTCAGTGTACCAGGTGGACATTGGGTTTGATTCAGACCCTGCCAGTGTACCAGGTGGACATTGGGTTTGATTCAGACCCTGTCAGTGTACCAGGTGGACATTGGGTTGATTCAGACCCTGTCAGTGTACCAGGTGGACATTGGGTTTGATTCAGACCCTGTCGGTGTACCAGGTGGACATTGGGTTTTATTCAGACCCTGTCAGTGTACCAGGTGGACATTTGGTTTGATTCAGACCCTGCCAGTGTGCCAGGTGGACATTGGGTTTGATTCAGACCCTGCCAGTGTACCAGGTGGACATTGGGTTTAATTCAGACCCTGCCAGTGTACCAGGTGGACATTGGATTTGATTCAGACCCTGCCAGTGTACCAGGTGGACATTGGGTTTGATTCAGACCCTGCCAGTGTACCAGGTGGACATTGGGTTTGATTCAGACCCTGCCAGCATGGCCAGAAATGTATTCCAAGGTCAGTAACTTATAACCACAGAACCACCCCAGACCTTTCATGCATGACTAAAAACACCTAAGTATTAGATTTACTGCCATGGTCTAGTATGTCACCGCCTCAGACACCATTCACAATGCTGGCTGAGGTACGAGTAAAACATGACATATTATTTCCTAACCATTCACAATGCTGGCTGAGGTACGAGTAAAACATGAAATATTATTTCCTAACCATTCACAATGCTGGTTGGGGTACGAGTAAAACATGACATATTATTTCCTAACCATTCACAATGCTGGCTGAGGTACGAGTAAAACATGACATATTATTTCCTAACCATTCCCAATGCTGGCTGAGGTACGAGTAAAACATGACATATTATTTCCTAACCATTCACAATGCTGGCTGAGATACGAGTAAAACATGACATATTATTTCCTAACCATTCACAATGCTGGCTGAGGTACGAGTAAAACATTACATATTATTTCCTAACCATTCACAATGCTGGCTGAGGTACGAGTAAAACATGACATTATTTCCTAACCATTCACAATGCTGGCTGAGGTACGAGTAAAACATGACATATTATTTCCTAACCATTCCCAATGCTGGCTGAGGTACGAGTAAAACATGACATATTATTTCCTAACCATTCACAATGCTGGCTGAGATACGAGTAAAACATGACATATTATTTCCTAACCATTCACAATGCTGGCTGAGGTACGAGTAAAACATTACATATTATTTCCTAACCATTCACAATGCTGGTTGGGGTATGAGTAAAACATGACATATTATTTCCTAACCATTCACAATGCTGGCTGAGGTACAAGTAAGACATTTTACATTTTAGTCATTTAGCAGACGCTCTTATCCAGAGCAACTTACAGTATTGAACAGTTCACTTAATTGTCCATTGAAATACATTTTGACAATTTAATCATTACTACATTAAGGCCTGATTGCTGGAGTGCTGCAGAGATGATTGTCCTTCTGGAAGGTTCTCCCATCTCCACAGAGGAACTCTGGAGCTATGTCAGAGTGACCATCAGGTTCTTGCTCACCTCCCTGACCAAGACCCTTCTCCCACGATTTCTCAGTTTGGCCGGGCGGCCGGCTCTAGGAAGAGTCTTGGTGGTTCCAAACTTCTTCCATTTAAGAATGATGGAGGCCACTGTGTTCTTGGGGACCTTCAATGCTGAAGACATTTTTTGGTACCCTTCCACAGATCTGTGCCTCGACACAATCCTGTCTCAGAGCAATATGGACAATTCCTTTGACCTCATGGCTCGGTTTTTGTTCTGACATGCACTGTCAACTGTGGGACCTTATATAGACAGGTGTGAGCCTTTCCTAATCATGTCCAATCAATTGAATTTACCACAAGTGGACTCCAATCAAGTTGTAGAAACATTTCAAGGAAGATCAATTGAATCAGGATGCATCTGAGCTCAATTCCGAGTCTCATATCAAAGGGTCTGAATACTTAAGTATATACATTTGTAAAAATGTTTAAAAAAAATGATTTTGTTTTGTCATTATGGGTTATTGTGATGTAATTATGGGGTATTGATTATTCAATTATAACATTATTCAACTTTAGAATAAGGCTGTAATGTAACTAAATGTGTAAAAAGTGAAGGGGTCTGAATACTTAATGAATGCACTGTATACCCCTTGCAGTTTTGTACACAGTCATGTGATATGTGGTATAGAAGAGTCCAATCTTAGGAGAGTATATGGGAAGCACTATACTGTGTGTCTGCAGGTGTCTATCTGGTCAAAACCACTGATACAGGAGCCCCTCCACCCTCTGGTGGGATGGATCATGTCAACAGAGAAACCTAGATTCAAATACTTAGATTTGTGTGTATTGGGTATATGTCGTGAAATTGTTAGATATTACTTATTAGATATTACTGCACTGTCGGAGCTAGAAACACAAGCATTTCACTACACCCACAATAACATCTGCTAAACACGTGTATGTGACCAATAAAATGTGATTTTGATTTGAATTAAACGTCCTATTTATCAAAGATGCTTTTGGCTGGAGTCAAAATGACTCCAAAGGATTTGAATTTGTTAAAAGTCCATATTGTAGAATTGAATAAACCACAATTTGACTATGATCAAAGATATGCCTCTGAGGTCAAAATGATCCATGTCAGAAGTATGGTTCAACGCAAATATGTAGTGGGTGTAAAGTTTGTTTTAAATTCTCACTCATTAAAAACAAATCAATCAACACATGCTTCTCTTTGAACGACTTAATATAATATTAAACTTTTATGAAATAAATGAAAAATAAACGTTTGGTTCCTCAACTGCGTTGCCCTCCAGTCAGCAGATGGCGATGTGCATCTTTTAGGTTCAGGCGATGCTGCCAGTGTGACGTATAATCTAGTGGACGGACGCTCCTTCAACAACAACAGCTAGTCAGATACCTCGGTAGCTTTCTAGCAAACATAGCTACAACATTCACGCTCTTTACACTGGTTTGGTGTATATTAGTCGCTGTATATTAAACACACTTCTGTCGTATGTACTTGTTGGCCCATTTAGTTATATATTTACGTTGTTTGTCAGCTAGCTGGTTTGCAAAATTAGCTTAGAACTAGGCTAGTCGCTAATGCTAGCTAGCTAACATCTCCGACCATGAGTTCACTAAGCTACTCTCCTCCTGCTAAAGAAGAGGAGGTCTGCTGGACGGAGAAAGAAGCTCTAGTGAAAGAGGAGGAGGAAGAGAAGGATGTTACAATACAAAAACAAGTAGAGGGTGAGGCTGTTACCATGAAAGAAGAAGAGAAAGACGTTACAGTGAAAGAAGAGGAAGACGCGATCAGAGTGAAAGAGGAGGAGGATGTTACAGTAAAAGAAGAGGAGGCAGAGAAAGAGGAGGATGCAGTTTTTGGAGTGAAAGAGGAGGAGGGGGAGATGACTGTCACATTGGAGGAAGAAGAGGAGGTTGGAGATCTGTTTAACACCAGTAAGTACCGTCTCTGCAGTCGTTGAACCAATATGCAGTAAAGGGCTTCTACACTTTAATGTTGTTCTGTAGGAATGGCTGAAGCTTCACTGTAACGTGTTGAACATCAAGAGTGGACCATCAACAACACGTTAACAATTGATCAAATGCATCCAATGACAATGCCTGAAATACTGTAGTCCTCAATATCTCCTATTAGATTAGCCCAAGATGTTCTCTTAAAGGGGCAATCAGCAGTTGTTACATCCATTTTGGGACTTATACATTAATGATATGTACCCATTGTTTCCTGAATAATTCACTTATAAATGCCTCATGAGCTTAGTTCAACTGTCGTACCCCATCAGAACCCAAAATATAAGCTTTTTTTTACTCCAATGTTTGTCAGTAAATATAAACACTGTATATCCTCAAAACATGGTTAAAACTAGAATGTTGATATCATGGATGGTTACATTTCTCCAGCCCCATCCTCAGCTTTTTACAGAAACGGGCAGGGAGTACGATTTGTTATTGTTTCTACTGCTGATTGCTGCCCCCGTTACTCCTCAAGGTCCAAGGACTGCATGTTATTTTCAGAGGTAGACTGGCTCTGGCAGCAAAAATAGTCAAATATTCCATCTAAATGTGAATCGATTCTCAATTGCGATACGTTTCTAGAAACATAAATCGCTGTACTTTCATGTCACATCAAAATCATTTCACATAATACTTTCATATCACATCAAAATCATTTCACATAATACTTAAATACCGCATCAAAATAGGTAACCAGTCGCAACGTACCAAACGGTAAACCAAATTGGTTTCTCGTCATTTCTCCTTCCTTCAGGCTTCTTTTTCTTCTTTGGACTTTATATGGCGGTTGGCAACCAACTTTAAGGTGCATTACCACCATCAACTGGACTGGAGTGTTGACCTCAGTTCATCTTCTCACCCACGTGGGTATATACCAAGACAGTCATGAAGAGGGCACAACAAAACCTTTTCCCCCTCAGGAGACTGAAAAAATTTGGCATGGGTCCCCAGATCCTCAAAAGGTAATACAGCTGCACCATCGAGAGCATCCTGACCGGTTGCATCACCGCCTGTTATGGCAACTGCTCAGCATCTGACCGTAAGGCGCTACAGAGGGTAGTGCGAATGGCCCAGTACATCACTGTGGCCAAGCTTCCTGCCATCCAGGACCTATATAATAGGCGGTGTCAGAGGAAAGCCCACAGAATTGTCAGAGACTCCAGTCACCCAAGTTGTAAACTGTTTTCTCTGCCACCGCACGGCAAGCGGTACAGGAGCGCCAAGTCTAGGACCAAAAGCCTTCTCAACAGCTTCTACCCCCAAGCCATAAGACTGCTGAACAATTCATAAAATTGCCACTGGACAATTTACATTGACCCCCCTCCCTTTTGTGCACTGCTGCTACTCGCTGGTTGTTTGTTACCTTTGCATAGTCACTACACCCCCACCTTCATGTACAGATTACCTCAACTAGCCTGTACCCCTGCACACTGACTCGGTACCGGTGCCCCCTGTATAGAGCCTCGTTATTGTTATTCTCATTGTGTTACTTTTTATTATTACTTTTTATTTTAGTCTACTTGGTAAATATTTTCTTCTTGAACTGCACTGTTGGTTAAGGGCGTGTAAGTAAAGCATTTCACGGTAAAGTCTAAGTTGGTGTCTTGACGGATTTGTAAAAAAACGGTTTGTCATAAAACACTATATATATTTTTTTTAAATGTTGCTGACACCCCTCCCCAGAGGTGTCTCATTGGGAATTAGATTTGATTACAAATCGCCCCTGTCTGTTACCACAGAAGGGTTCCTTCTGTCCCATTCCCAGCTAGGTTACGAGGCGCTTTGTCACCAGTACCTATGACTGGTTGATAGGGGAGTGGTTTCAGTCTGTCCCATTCCCAGCTAGGGTACGAGGTGCTTTGTCACCAGTACCTATGACTGGTTGATAGGGGAAACCTCCACGCTTATTATAGAAAAAGTAATTAGGGGGAAACTATTTAGTAAACTGAAATAAAATAAGAAACCTGTTTGAAAAATGAAAACTATTCCAAAACTATCTTTGACTCAAACTAAAATAGCCTAAAATAATAACCAGCATGAATTATGTTCAGTTTGAATAATTTATATCTTAACTTTGGGCAAAAATAGAATTGGGTTTTAAATATTTTTGTGGTTTTAAAGCTTCTGAATCTGGTGGCTGGTAAATGCTGCCATGGGATGGCAATGTTTCAAATAGACCTAGCTTGTGTATCACTATCACTAGCTATCACCAGAAATACTTTAAGAAATTAGGATATTGGAAACTCCTTTCAATTCGTATTAACATCTTAAAGAAAATAACATTGGCATGAATTACCCTCTGTGAACAAGAAGCACAACATTACAAATAATTTCAGAGACGTGAGATAATTAACTTGTTCTCTATAATATCGTATAGCTTTGCAATCGTAACAAGCAGACCAGAGAATCTTGTTTCTCATGGTCTTAGAGTCCTTAAGGTGCCTTTTGTCAAACTCCAAGCAGGCTGTCATGTTCCTTTTACTGAGGAGTGGTTTCCATCTGGCCATTCTACCATAAAGGTCTGATTGGTGGAGTGCTGCAGAGATGGTTGTCCTTCTGGAAGGTTCTCCCATCTCCATAGATAAACTCTGGAGCGCTGTCAGAGTGACCATCAGGTTTTTGGTCACCTCCCTGACCAAGGCCCTTCTCCCCCAATTGCTTAGTTTGGCCGGGTGACCAGCTCTTGGAAGAGTATTCCATTTAAGAATGATGGAGGCCACTGTGTTCTTGGGGACCTTCAATGCTGCATACTTTTTTGGGGAACCTTTCCCCAGATCTGTGCCTCGACACACTCCTGTCTTGGAGCTCTACGGACAATTCCTTCGACCTCATTGCTTGGTTTTTGCTCTGACATGCACTGTCAACTCTGGGACCTTATATAGACAGGTGTGTGCCTTTCCAAATCATGTCCAATCAATTGAATTTACCACAGGTGGACTCCGAACAAGTTGTAGATACATCTCAAGGATGATTAATGGAAAGAGGATGCACCTGAAAGCAATTTCGAGTCTCATAGCAAAGGGTCTGAATACCTAAGTAAATAAGTATTTTAGTTTTTTTTTACCTGATTTCACTTTTTCATTATTGTGTGTTGATTAATGAGGATTATATTGTGTGTTGATTAATGAGGATTATATTGTGTGTTGATTAATGATGATTCTATTGTGTGTAGATTAATGAGGATTCTATTGTGTGTAGATTAATGAGGATTCTATTGTGTGTTGATTAATGAGGATTCTATTGTGTGTTGATTAATGAGGATTCTATTGTGTGTAGATTAATGAGGATTCTATTGTGTGTAGATTAATGAGGATTCTATTGTGTGTTGATTAATGGTTGGTTTCTCAAATGATTGCTCCTTTGCACCCCAGTATCTGAACTTGCACATTCATCTTCTGCACATCCTACCATTCCAGTGTTTAATTGCTATATTGTAATTACTTTGCCACCATGGCCTATTTATTGCTTTACCTACCTCCCTTATCCTACCTCATTTGCACATGCTATATATAGATTTTTCTACTGCATTATTGATTGTATGTTTGTTTGTTCCATGTGTAACTCTGTGTTGTTGTTTGTGTCGAAGTGCTTTGCTTTATCTTGGTCAGGTCGCAGTTGCAAATGAGAACTTGTTCTCAACTAGCCTACCTGGTTAAATAAAGGTTAAATAACATTTTTTAAAAACAGTTGACCGACCAAAAAGGGACTTTAAGACTATAATTACTGTTCCCTGAAGGAGGGAAACGAGGTACAACACCTGTTTGGCCCTGCCCTTTCCTGGGTCGGTGAATAGCTGTATTAAATTAAAGGAATGAATCTCACCCTCACGCTCATCACCTGTTGAAGGCGGGGCGCGTATTTAATAGTATGTTGTACCTAGTTTCCCTCCTTCAGGGAACAGTAGTTATAGTCATAACGTGTGGATTTAATAGTATGTTGTACCTTGTTTCCCGCCTTCAGAGAACAGTAGTTATAGTCATAATGTTAAGCTTGTCATATGATGAACTTCAGCTTAAATACTGGATCTTGCTGTCAGACAGTTTTTTTGTTTTTTGAAATTAAGTGGCTTTTTATGTTACGCTGGGAAAACAGTTTTCGTGGGCACAGAAATCCAAAATCATTTCAGTTTGCTAACCTAGAGTCACCTTAACCTCTGGAGGTGGGACGCTATCGTCCCACCCACGGTTCACACTATTCAACGGCCAGTGAAAAATCAGAGCACCAAATTCAAAACCACAAAATGTCATAATTCAAAGTTCTCAAACATAGGACTATTTTACACCATTTTATAGATACACTTCTCCTGAATCGAACCACTTTGTCCGATTTCAAAAAGGCTTTACAGTGAAAGCAAACATTAGATAATGTTAGGAGAGTACATAGACACAAATAACCACACAGCCATTTTCCAAGCAACTAGATGCATCACAAATACCCAAAACACAGCTAAATGAAGCACTAACCTTTGACGATCTTCATCAGATGGCACTCCTAGGACATCATGTTACACAATACATGCATTTTTTGTTCGATCAAGTTCATATTTATATCCATAAACCCCATTTTACATTGGCGCGCGACGTTCAGAAAATATTTTGCCTCCAATACTGCCGGTGAATCAGCACAACAATTTACAAAAATACTCGTCATAAACGTTGATAAAATATTAAACTGTCATTCAAAGAATTATAGATGAACATCTCCTTTATGCTAACGCTGTGACAGATTTCAAATAAGCTTCAAGAGGAAAGCACACTTTGCAATATTCTGAGTACTGCGCTCAGAAAAATACACTAGGCAATACAGATACCCGCCATTTTGGAGTCATCTAAAATATTAAATAGCATTAGAAATATTCACTTACCTTTGATCTTCATCAGAAGGCACTTCCAGGCATCCCAGGTCCACAATAAATGTTGCTTTGTTCGATAAAGTCCATCATTTATGTTCAAATAGCTCCTTGTTGTTAGCGCATTCAGTTAGCTACTCCAAGTGTAGGATGCGCGCTGAAAATGTCACAACGAAAAGTAAAAAAGTTCTATTTACGTTCGTTCAAACGTTGTATAGCATCAATCTTTAGGGCCTTTATAACGTGAAACTTCTGTAATATTCCAACCGGACGATTCCATTGTCTTGAAAAACGTTTTGGAGCACAGCTACCACTCACGTGAATGCGCGCCAATGAACTGATGTCCTTCCCTGGGTCACCAACTTCCCCACCTTCTTGTTTGCTCTCTGTTCATCATAGACGCCTCAAACAACTTTCCAAAGACTGTTGACATCTAGTGGAAGCCTTAGGAAGTGCAAAATGAACCCTAAGTCACTGTGTGTTCGATTGGCAATGACTTGAAAAGACTACAAGCACCAGAATTCTCACTTCCTGGTTAGATTTTTCTCAGGTTTTTGCCTGCCATATGAGTTATGTTATACTCACAGACATCATTCAAACAGTTTTAGAAACTTCAGAGTGTTTTCTATCCAAATCTACTAATAATATGCATATTCTAGTTCCTGGGCCCGAGTAGTAGGCCGTTTAATTTGGGTACGTTTTTCATCCGGCCGTGAAAATACTGCCCCCTACCCTAGAGGTTAACTTTATTGACAACACCCAAATGGGTACTGTCATTAATGTGGTTCTTCAATAATTACACATAATTCTTAATACTGTAGCTGTTTAGCTAGTCACATGTTCAACTATCATCAGCTGATCCAGGAACTGAATGCCAGTCAAATGACAAACATCACGACATAGATATATTTGTTGTTAGGTGAAGTTAGGGGTCCTACAGTAGGTCTATGTTGTTGTTAGGTGAAGTTATGGGCCAATTTGGCAAACACTCATTGTAAGGCTGATGGAAAAGCCAGAGAGCATTTTACTTGTTGAAGTATAAAGCAGTTGATTTGCAATGATGACACAAACATTATATTAAGCAGGACATTCAAACAAGCCTTACAATTATAATCCAAAGTAGTGTGAAATGCACTCATTAGCAACCTGGAAATGGAGGTTACTCCCCTGAGTTTTACCCCATTCACATTCAGAATACATTGTAAGAAACTAAAATCTTTGCTCACCATTTTTGCTCCTGGCAGATATACTACATCCATAACTAGTGGTTCCCTCATTACCAGATATAGTACATCCATAACTAGTGGTTTCCTCATTACCAGATATACTACATCCATAACTAGTGGTTTCCTCATTACCAGATTTACTACATCCATAACTAGTGGTTTCCTCATTACCAGATATACTACATCCATAACTAGTGGTTTCCTCATTACCAGATATACTACATCCGTAACTAGTGGTTTCCTCATTACCAGATATACTACATCCATAACTAGTGGTTTCCTCATTACCAGACATACTACATCCATAACTAGTGGTTTCCTCATTACCAGATATACTACATCCATAACTAGTGGTTTCCTCATTACCAGATATACTACATTTTACATTTACATTTTAGTCATTTAGCAGACGCTCTTATCCAGAGCGACTTACAGTAGTGAATGCATACATTTCATTTCATGCATTTTTTTGGTACTGGCCCCCCGTGGGAATCGAACCCACAACCCTGGCGTTGCACACACCATGCTGGTGTTGCAAACACCATGCTCTACCAACTGAGCAGATATACTACATCCATATCTAGTGGTTTCCTCATTACCAGATATACTACATCCATAACTATCAGTTTCCTCATTAGCAGGGAGGAGTTTCTACAACCAGATTGTGTGGGCATCGCCCTCGTGCCGCAATTTTATTAAACACAGAAAAGGGCCTATATTGGAGACCAAAAGTTGTCTGGCACACTGTTTAGTGTTTCAACAACATGAATAACTTATTTCTAGCCTACAATCATCGATGTTACTACTAATGTGAAAACAATACAAAATATGTCTATTGTTGACTATTAACTATATCACTTGACTATATTAAGACAATTGTCAAATAATTTAACAGACGTCAATTGTTGTACAACTAAATGGGTATGCTCAGGGCATTACCTTTTACTGTGGATTTCTGTTGTTGTGGGCCTTTAACCATCTGTCTGACTTTGTTGTTCACACAGGAGAGAGACGGGACTTTCTTGGATCCTCTGGGGAGCCTCATGATGCTGACGAGGCAGAGAAGAGTATCTCCACATTAGAACACCTCAAGAAACACCAGCAGAGACCCACAGGGAAGAGAACTCACTGCTGCTCTGACTGTGGGAAGAGTTACTCAAGATCAGATTCACTACAACTACACCAGAGAATTCACACAGGTGATAAATCTCACTGCTGCTCTGACTGTGGGAAACGTTGCAAATCTTCATCAGAACTTAAAATACACCTGAGAATTCACACAGGAGAGAAACCATACTACTGCTCTGACTGTGGGAAACGTTTCTCAAGATCAGACTCACTAAAACTACACCAGAGAATTCACACAGGTGATAAATCTCACTGCTGCTCTGACTGTGGGAAATGCTGCAAATCTTCATCAGAACTTAAAATACACCTGAGAAATCACACGGGAGAGAAACCTTACTGTTGCTCTGACTGTGGGAAGAGTTTCTCAAGATCAGATTCACTAAAAGTTCACCTGAGAATACACACTGGAGGGAAATCTCACTGCTGCTCTGAATGTGGGAAGAGATTCAACTCTTCAGTAGACCTTAAAATGCATCAAAGAATTCACACAGGAGAGAAACCTTTTGGCTGTGATCACTGTGGAAATAGTTTTACTCAGCAAAGCAACCTGAAATCACACCAGAGAATACACACCGGGGAGAAACCCTATGGCTGTGATCAATGTGGGAAGAGTTTTACTTTGTCAAGCTGCCTGATAGTGCACCAGAGAACACACACTGGAGAGAAACCTTTTAGCTGTGATCAATGTGGGAAGTGTTTTGTTACATCTGGCAATCTGACTGTACACCAGAGAACACATACAGGAGAGAAATCTTATAGCTGTAATCAATGTGGGAAGAGTTTTACTCAGTCAAGCAGCCTGATAGTACATGAGAGAACACACACACAGTAGAGAAGCTTCACCATTGTTCAGATTGTGGGAAAAGCTTTTCAACATCACAGACTTTGAAGCTGCACCAGAGAACACACACAGGAGAGAAATCTCTTGTGAGCTGTGATCAATGTGACAAGAGATACTCTGATAAAAGATCTCTGATCAAACATCAGAAAATACATGGTGTTGTTGCATTATGTCAATGAAATAATGTCACAATGTAGAATGTTTTAACATTGTAGTAGAAGTATTTTAATGATGTCACAATGTAGAATGTTTTAACATTGTAGTAGGAGTATTTTAATGATGTCACAATGTAGAACCCTAAACGTTTGCCCCCTGTTCTATTGATTTCAACATGATATGGATATTAGCCTCAGGGGGAAAATCCAGGCTCTGAAATGGAAGAGTTACTATTTATGAGATTTAACAAAAAGTGACTAACAAAAAAAGAGTTGTGTTACACTTACCACGTTGGTGACCCACTGGAATCAAAATGTAACACTTCAAAATGTATCTGGCTGTTTTCTACAAATTATTAAGAAGTTCGTTTTTGGCCAGCTGACTCTACACCAGAGAACACACACAGGAGATAAACCTTGTATCTGTGGTCAATGTGGGAAGGGTTATACCTCATCTAGCAGTCTGACTCAACATCAGAGAACACACACAGGAGAGAAACCTTATAGCTGTGGTCAATGTGGGAAGAGTTTTACTACATCTGGCCATCTGACTCTACACCAGAGAAGACACACAGGGGAGAAACCTTATATCTGTGGTCAATGTGGGAGGAGTTTTACTGAGTCTAGCAGTCTGACTCAACACCAGAGAACACACACAGGAGAGAAACCTTTTAGCTGTGTTCAATGTGGGAAGAGTTTTGGTCAATCTGGGGATCTGACAGTACACCAGAGAACACACACAGGAGAGAAACCCTATAGCTGTGATCAATGTGAGAAGAGTTTTACTAAATCTAGCAGTCTTATTGTACACCAGAGAACACACACAGGAGAGAAACCTCATAGCTGTGATCAATGTGGGAAGAGTTTTGTTACATCTAGCCATCTTATTGTACACCGGAGAACACACACAGGAGAGAAATCTCGTAGCTGTGATCAATGTGACAAGAGATACTCTGATAAAAGATCTCTGATCAAACATCAGAAAATACATGAAGGAGTTGTTTCATGATATCAATGAAATAATGTCACAATGTAGAATGTTTTAACATTGTAGTAGGATTATTTTAATGATGTCACAATGTAGAATGTTTTAACATTGTAGAAGGAGTATTTTAATGATGTCACAATGTAGAACCCTAAACGTTTGTCCCCTGTTCTATTGATTTCAACATGATATGGATATTAGCCTCAGGGGGAAAATCCAGGCTCTGAAATGGAAGAGTTACTATTTATGAGATTTAACAGAAAGTGACTAACAAAAAAAGAGTTGTGTTACACTTACCACATTGGTGACGCACTTGAATCAAAATGTATCTGGCTGTTTTCTACAAATTGTCCTCTAACCAGGGATGTACACATTATTCCCAGATTCTGTGTGGTTTTTGAGCTGTTAGTTTTAACAGGACTTGCAACCTCATCTCCCTCCTCTCGGCACAATTGATTTCAACATGATATCGATGAGTTATGACAAATAAGTGTTGTGTTCCTTTGTTTAGGGACCCCTAAATTTAAATGCATCACTCCAAAATGTAGCTGACTGTCTTCTGCAGGTTGTCCTCTAACCAGTGAGGTAAAAGATATCTCCATTTCCATGTGTTTTTTGTTTTGTTGTGTTAGTTTCAAGAGCAGATTCAACCTGATTTCCCCCCAAATGGATATAAGATTTGTGTTTTGCGTTTAGCCAGTGCGTTGCTATGGATCTTTATTTATTTTGACTGCACGTTTTTCCGTATTGGAGATGAGTTTTGTTTGGGCTCGTTCCAAGGAGACGAGTGTTCTAGAAGCTAGTGGGATTTATAAAGAGGAGAGTTCTAGAAGCTAGTGAGTTTTAGGAAGACGAGTGTTCTAGAAGCTAGTGGGATTTAGAAAGAGGAGAGTTCTAGAAGCTAGTGGGATTTAGGAAGACGAGAGTTCTAGAAGCTAGTGAGTTTTAGGAAGACGAGAGTTCTAGAAGCTAGTGGGATTTAGGAAGACGAGTGTTCTAGAAGCTAGTGAGTTTTAGGATTCTATAGAAAGAAAAAGGAGAAACAAATAATACTATTGTATATTATTATTTAGAAATACGTGTTTTTTTTCTTGTTTTTAATTGTTGACAGGCAGTAGACACCATGTTTATATTGTAGGAGGTGAAGCATTGTAGTTGATTATAATGTGAAATGGAAGTTGTGTTCTGTTGGTGGTGAGCAAATTTGTCCAAAAGAAATGTAGGATATATTTGTTGTCTTAAGGGGGAAGGTGTTACAGGCTTTGGTTTTTCCATTTATGTTTTGAGGTTGGACTTTAGCACATCTAGCTCGTTAGCACGTCTAGCTCGTTAGCACGTCTAGCTCGTTAGCCCGTCTAGCTCGTTAGCACGTCTAGCTCGTTAGCACGTAGGACGCACTGAATGGTGTCACCTCGTTAGTCAGTATGTGTTACACCTGTGCTGGCTTGTCCATCTCGTTAGTGGGAAGGTGTTTCACCTGAGCCGGTCCAGGTTCTATTTAAGAGTGTCTGGCCCAGTGCTCCAGTTGTCTTGATACATGTGGAGAGTCAACACCTTTAGTTGCTCCACCTTTTTGGTTTGCTTCCTGTCTTTAAGTTTGGTGTGGGTTTTTCTTTTGTTTTCCTCTTCTTGGGCAGATTTAGTGGGTCTCATGGTGGGTGTCTTTTAGGTCCCAGTTGTTGTTACTAGTCAACTTTCAGTGGACACCCCCATAGTGTCTTTCAGAACCCCTCCTAAAAAACAAGTTATATTTTGGGTTGGATATTGCATCATATTGTTAATATTTTAATCAATGGCATTTCCTTACAATGCTCATTAGTCTTTCAGTTGTTATTATTGTTTTTTATCCTCATATTTGTGTGCTAAATATTTCTGATTATTTTCATAGTTTTTTACTGTGAAGCCATTGTGTTGCATCCATGTCTGACATGTGCTGTATAAATAAAGCTTGATTTGATTTGAACATATTGTAAAACAAATTAACCCAATGACTGACCAATCAACAAACTCTTGGTCCACCTTAGTATGAAAAACTGTATCAATCCCACTTTTCCAGCCTGCTTAAGGCATGGTGGAGTGGTAAACACCACCCCCGGCTCTACCAGGGGCTTGAGGTGGTCTCCCACAGCTCTGCTTATGTCATGTTCTGTGGCCTTGCTGTTCCATTTCTTGACTGCCCCTGCAACACAGAAACACATTTAGTCATATTATATAAAACACTCAAAGCAATGGATATGGAGCATCTATGGCCTCAGTTACACCTGGCACCTAAATGTGACTTCTGATCACTCCAAGCTGCATTAGGTTCAGATCTACCAGGATGGGCCTTTGACATAGTCTGGATGCAGTCAGGCCACTGATTATGCATCAGCAATGTAAAGAGATGGGGTGAATGAGGGGAAAAGTAAATTTGACACAAATTACCTTCATAAATCAAATCAAATGTTATTGGTCACATACAGGTGTTCAGATGTTATTGCAGGTGTAACGAAATGCTTGTCCTTCTAGTTCCCACAGTGCAGGAATATCTAACAATTAATATCTAACAATTTCACAACAAATACCTAATACACACAAATCTAAGTAAAGGAATGGAATTAGGAATATATAAATATATGGATAAACAACGTCAGAGCAGCATAGACTGAGATACAGTGGGGGGGAAAAGTATTTGATCCCCTGCTGATTTTGTACGTTTGCCCACTTACACTTTCACTGACAAAGAAATGATCAGTCTATCATTTTAATGGTAGGTTTATTTGAACAGTGAGAGACAGAATAACAACAACAAAAAATCCTGAAAAACGCATGTCAAAAATGTTATAAATTGATTTGCATTTTAATGAGTGAAGTAAGTATTTGACACCTTTAACTTGTTGTCTGAAGATAAAATGTACATTTTACTGAACTGCGTCCAGTCAGCAGATGGACTAGATGCCTCTTAGGCCGCCCATTGTGACTCCATCAAGAATTCAGCAGAGCAAGTTTGTATGAAGGTCTGGTTATTAAATGGGTACATAGTTCAATAGTAATATCCTCTAAAACGCCCTGGTGACAAACTTTACTGCCCTGTTTCCAGTTGTCCACATGGCTGGGAGAACCTATTCAAGTAAGTAAATAGATTTTGAAAATGTAAAAAAACGATGTATTATTAGCTAACTAGCTACATTGCAGGCTAACTCAAATGAGCTGCTAAATGAGCTAGCTATCTAGCCAACTTCAAATACTGTATAGATAGATACCTAGCTAAGTGAATTAAATATCACCAGCTACCTAACTTCATATTAGCTAGCTATCTTGATGTATTTATCACTGTAAAAAACAAACTCCAAATGCATTTGTAGGTAGCTAGCTAGCAGCCATGGAGGAGGGTGAAAGGATAGCAGCCCCAACTGTCAGTGAGAGATGAGGCTATTCTGGACAGGGCAGGTACTTTTGTGTAGTTCCTGTCCCTAGAAGTGAGGACGGAGATAATAGTAACATAATATTCAGTGTGGTGTAATTTGACTATAATGAAGTCTGTTTCTTGTGAGGTTTTCTGTCCTCAGATAAAGAGCTCTATGAAAGCCAGTCTACATATGAAGAGGTCCCAATGAAGAGCAGTGGTTCTCAGTCCTGGGGACTCAAAGAGGGGCACATTTTTGTTTTTGCCTTCACACTGCACAGCTGATTCAAATGATCAACTCATTATCAAGCTTCAAGTGGTATTTATGTATTCATTTGTGATGCCATGCTTGATATGATCCTGTTATTGTCACATGCTACACATGTACATATGTGTGCCCATGCATCTAACAATCCAATGTTATCATGATTTGTTATCAAGGATATTATACTTCAGTAATCCACAATGACCTGGTGATGTAACAGTCTAATAATTACATTGTCTTCCATATTCCTACAGAGACCCTGTAACTGGAGATTCCTTCAAAACGATTGCCTACAGTTACCTTGTAGGTCACTGCAAGGTTGGGTGACCAGGGTCATCTGGGACTGTCTCCTGGAGGAATTCAGGTGTGTGAAGGCTACCTGTGTCCTGCATAACTTCATGAGGATGGACACGAGGACCCTAGACTACACTATGCACAACCAAAGGCTCTTTTAAGAGCCATTCACATTGCAATAAGAGTATTCTTCCATTTACTGAGCTATGTCAACTGCAGTTATTGAATTCACAGTTTCTCTCCCTTTGATTTCTACTTCTCAGGTGAGGGTGCTGTTTAGGTAAGGGTGTGATGTCTGTGCAAAAACAAAACAGGCTATTTTAAATCACCCATATTGAAAAAAAATTGAACAATTAGACACCCTATAACCCACACCTACACACTCATGAATCAATCTGATTGATGGATTGTGTTGTGCAGTAAACAGGCTCAGGTGTTTAACTGTGGATCCTTCCACCATCAAAGAATAGGCAAGAGGGCCAACCATGGAGAATAGTAAGACACTTCATTATTTCTATAACTACGTTATATTGTTTTTCCTTGTTGGTCCGTTCATGTTTTTCAGCATAAAGTACTCTGCAGCCACTTAGTGTGGTATGGACACCAGGTGAGGCCACACAGAGATTCCTGTTGAACACTGTCGCTTTAACTACCTTATTTTCTCAATAACAGTCTCTCTCCTTCACTTCATCCCTCTCTCCTCTTCTCCCTAAATCCTCTAGGTTATATCAGCTGTGTCGGTGAACTCCTCCTGCATCTGAACTGGCTACATAGAGGGCACAGCATGATCAGAGGTGAGAGGTCACCTGGTCAGGTCAACAGGAAGTATTATTAAAGAGATGCTTTACATTGAAATACAGATAGAGATGCAGTAGTCCCAGAGTTAATGATCCCAGGTCAGTTTATATTATACAGGAAGTATTATTAAAGAGATGCTTTACATTGAAATACAGATAGAGATGCAGTAGTCCCAGAGTTAATGATCCCAGGTCAGTTTATATTATACAGGAAGTATTATTAAAGAGATGCTTTACATTGAAATACAGATAGAGATGCAGTAGTCCCAGAGTTAATGATCCCAGGTCAGTTTATATTATACAGTAAGTATTATTAAAGAGATGCTTTACATTGAAATACAGATAGAGATGCAGTAGTCCCAGAGTTAATGATCCCAGGTCAGTTTATATTATGCAGGAAGTATTATTAAAGAGATGCTTTACATCGCTCCACAGGTAATATTACACTTCTTTACATTACAACGGTTTGGTTTGTTTGATCTGAGCAATTTTTCTTAGCTATCAAAGATAATTGTGTAGTTTTGAGTAATTAGAGTAATTATCAAGGCTAGCTATTTTTTCGTCCTCCTAACGTAGTCAACACTGCTAGCTGCTAGCTAGTCATCACTGCTAGCTAGCCAATCGCTACCCTCTCCCCCAGGGCCTCTAACCCTCTCCCCCAGGGCCTCTAACCTCTAACCCTCTCCCCCAGGGCCTCTAACCCTCTCCCCCAGGGCCCCTGATCTCTAACCCTCTCCCCTCTAACCTCTAACCCTCTCCCCCAGGGCCTCTAACCCTCTCCCCCAGGGTCTCTAACCCTCTCCCCCAGGGCCCCTGATCTCTAACCCTCTCCCCCAGGGCCTCTGAACCTCTCCCCCAGGGCCTTTAACCCTCTCCCCCAGGGCATCTGGCCTCTAACCCTCTCCCCCAGGGCCTCTAAACTCTAACCCTCTCCCCCAGGGCCTCTAACCTCTAACCCTCTCCCCCAGGGCCTCTAACCCTCTATCCCAGGGCCTCTAACCCTCTCCCCCAGGGCCTCTAACCTCTACCCTTCTCCCCCAGGCCCACCTGAAGCGTCAGCATCTGTCAGCGTTCTGCCATCTGATTTCTGACCCCCGGGCGCAGTACTACTGCCGTGAGGTGAGACGGAGAGCAGCGGGACGCTCTAACAGGACCCGGGTTCTCAACCAACGCTACGCCGCCCTCAGGGAGCTGCAGAGGGGTGAGCCGAGCAACCAATCACAGACCCTGGTACTCAGTCTAGCAACCAATCACAGACCCTGGGACTCAGCCTAGCAACCAATCACAAACCCCCTGGTACTCAGCCTAGCAACCAATCACAGACACCCTGGTACTCAGCCTAGCAACCAATCACAGACACCCTGGTACTCAGTCTTCAGCACCAATCACAGACCCTGATACTCAGCCTAGCAACCAATCAGAGACCCTGATAATAAGGCAGTAGTGTCATACTTGAGTAAAAGTGAAGATACCTTAATAGAAAATGACTCAAGTGAAAGTCACCCAGTAAAAATACTACTTGAGTAAAAGTCTAAAAGTGTTTGGTTTTAAATAGACTAAAATATATTTTAACAATTGCGTTTACTTTTGATACTTGAGTATAAAAAAGTAAAAGTATAAATAATTTCAAATTCTTTATACTAAGCAAATCAGATGGCGCCAGGGGCACACGCCAACACTCAGACGACATTTACAAACAAAACGTGTGTTTAGTGAGTCCTCCAGATCAGAGGCAGTAGAGATGACCAGGGATGTTCTCTGTTTAGTGAGTCCTCCAGATCAGAGGCAGTAGGGATGACCAGGGATGTTCTCTGTTTAGTGAGTCCTCCAGATCAGAGGCAGTATGGACAACCAGGGATGTTCTCTGTTTAGTGAGTCCACCAGATCAGAGGCAGTAGGGATGTTCTCTGTTTAGTGAGTCCTCCAGATCAGAGGCAGTAGGGATCAAATCAAATTTCAAATAAAATGTATTTACATAGCCCTTCTTACATCAGTTGATATCTCAAAGTGCTGTACAGAAACCCAGGCTAAAACCCCAAACAGCAAGCAATGCAGGTGTAGAAGCACGGTGGCTAGGAAAAACTCCCTAGAAAGGCCAGAACCTAGGAAGAAACCTAGAGAGGAACCAGGCTATGAGGGGTGGCCAGTCCTCTTCTGGCTGTGCCGGGTGGAGATTATAACAGCACATGGCCTAGATGTTTAAATGTTCATAAATGACCAGTATTGTCAAATAATAATAATCATAGTAGTTGTCGAGGGTGCAACAAGTCAGTAACACAAGAGTAAGTGTCAGTTGGCTTTTTCATAGCCGATCATTGAGAGTATCTCTACCGCTCCTGCTGTCTCTAGAGAGTTGAAAACAGCAGGTCTGGGACAGGTAGCACGTCCGGTGAACAGGTCAGGGTTCCAGCAGGTCTGG
This sequence comes from Salmo trutta, assembly GCF_901001165.1. Taxonomy (NCBI): domain Eukaryota; kingdom Metazoa; phylum Chordata; class Actinopteri; order Salmoniformes; family Salmonidae; genus Salmo; species Salmo trutta. The sequence continues at coordinate 98,596 of NW_021822729.1, forward strand.
GACAACAGGTCTGGGACAGGTAGCACGTCCGGTGAATAGGTCAGGGTTCCAGCAGGTCTGGGACAACAGGTCTGGGACAGGTAGCACGTCCGGTGAACAGGTCAGGGTTCCATAGCTGCAGGCAGAACAGTTGGAACTGGAGCAGCAGCACGGCCAGGTGAACTGGGGACAGCAAGGAGTCATCAAGCCAAGTAGTCCTGAGGCATGGTCCTAGGGCTCAGGTCCTCCGAGAGAGAGAGAGAAAGAAAGAAAGAGAAAGAGAGAATTAGAGAGAGCATTTTTAAATTCACACATGTCTCTAATCCCCCCCAGAGGGCCAGTACTTCAGCGAGGACCAGATGAGAAGCCGGGAGCCCCTACTGTATGAACAGTACATCGGCCAATACCTGACTGAGGAGCAGCTGTTACATCGCTCCCTCGAGGCCATGCAGGGAGGAGCAGGGGAGGAGCGGGGCCCGGGGGGAGCAGAGGGGGGACTGGCCCACCTCCTCCTCAACTCCTACCAGGAGAGACTGATCCAGAGCCGGATGCAGGAGGAGCAGGACAGGGAGGAGAACGCACTGGAGGAGGATGAGGAGGGAGAGGAAGAGGGTAAGACACACAGCATCACCAGACGTGTGTTCAACAAGGAAGTAGTTTGACGACATTCACTACAGTTGGCTAACAGTTTGAGAAGGTAGTCTGTAGCAAAGGTACGGGATTCACTATGGTTGGCTAACAGTTTGAGAAGGTAGTCTGTAGCGAAGGTAAGGGATTCACTATGGTTGGCTAACAGTTTGAGAAGGTAGTCAGCAGCAAAGGTAAGGGATTCACTACGGTTGGCTAACAGTTTGAGAAGGTAAGGGATTCACTACGGGCTAATAGTTTGAGAAGGTAGTCTGCAGCGAAGGTAAGGGATTCACTACGGTTAGCTAACATTTAGAGAAGGTAGTCAGCAGCGAAGGTATGTGATTCACTACGGTTAGCAAACATTTTGAGAAGGTAGTCAGCAGCGAAGGTAAGGGATTCACTACGGTTGGCTAACAGTTTGAGAAGGTAGTCTGCAGCGAAGGTAAGGGATTCACTACGGTTGGCTAACAGTTTGCGAAGGTAGTCTGCAGCGAAGGTATGTGATTCACTACGGTTAGCTAACATTTTGAGAAGGTAGTCTGCAGCGAAGGTAAGGGATTCACTACGGTTAGCTAACATTTTGAGAAGGTAGTCTGCAGCGAAGGTAAGGGATTCACTATGGTTGGCTAACAGTGTGTGTGTGTGTGTGTGTGTGTGTGTGGTCCCTCCAGCTGGAGGGTTGGGAGCAGAGGGCTATGAACCAACACCCCAGGAGAAAGCACTGCTCAGGGACGAGTTCATCACTCTGATGTACCAACGCTTCCTGGACGGACACGACAAAGACTTTAACTACAAGTTAGTAGCTGGCTAACTAAATTACTAACTGGGTAGACTAACTAAATGACTAACAGGGTTGACTACCTAAATGACTAACAGTGTTGACTAACTGAATGACTAACAGGGTTGACTACCTAAATGACTAACAGTGTTGACTAACTAAATGACTAACAGGGTTGACTACCTAAATGACTAACAGGGTTGACTACCTAAATGACTAACAGTGTTGACTAACTAAATGACTAACAGGGTTGACTACCTAAATGACTAACAGGGTTGACTAACAGGGTTGACTACCTAAATGACTAACAGGGTTGACTAACAGGGTTGACTACCTAAATGACTAACAGGGTTGACTAACAGGGTTGACTACCTAAATGACTAACAGGGTTGACTAACAGGGTTGACTACCTAAATGACTAACAGGGTTGACTACCTAAATGACTAACAGGGTTGACTAACAGGGTTGACTACCTAAATGACTAACAGGGTTGACTAACTGAATGACTAACAGGGTTGACTAACAGGGTTGACTACCTAAATGACTAACAGGGTTGACTACCTAAATGACTAACAGGGTTGACTACCTAAATGACTAACAGGGTTGACTAACAGGGTTGACTACCTAAATCACTAACAGGGTTGACTAACAGGGTTGACTACCTAAATGACTAACAGGGTTGACTAACAGGGTTGACTACCTAAATGACTAACAGGGTTGACTAACAGGGTTGACTACCTAAATGACTAACAGGGTTGACTAACAGGGTTGACTACCTAAATGACTAACAGGGTTGACTAACTGAATGACTAACAGGGTTGACTAACAGGGTTGACTACCTAAATGACTAACAGGGTTGACTACCTAAATGACTAACAGGGTTGACTACCTAAATGACTAACAGGGTTGACTAACTGAATGACTAACAGGGTTGACTAACAGGGTTGACTACCTAAATGACTAACAGGGTTGACTACCTAAATGACTAACAGGGTTGACTACCTAAATGACTAACAGGGTTGACTAACTGAATGACTAACAGGGTTGACTAACAGGGTTGACTACCTAAATGACTAACAGGGTTGACTACCTAAATCACTAACAGGGTTGACTAACAGGGTTGACTAACTGAATGACTAACTGGGTTGACTACCTAAATCACTAACAGGGTTGACTAACAGGGTTGACTACCTAAATCACTAACAGGGTTGACTAACAGGGTTGACTACCTAAATGACTAACAGGGTTGACTAACAGGGTTGACTACCTAAATGACTAACAGGGTTGACTAACTGAATGACTAACAGGGTTGACTACCTAAATGACTAACAGGGTTGACTACCTAAATGACTAACAGGGTTGACTACCTAAATGACTAACAGGGTTGACTACCTAAATGACTAACAGGGTTGACTACCTGAATGACTAACAGGGTTGACTACCTGAATGACTAACAGGGTTGACTACCTGAATGACTAACAGGGTTGACTACCTAAATGACTAACAGGGTTGACTAACTGAATGAATGACTGACGAACCATCTACTTTACCAGCTGTGTTGCAGTGGACAGACTGAACTACTTTACCAGCTGTGTTGCAGTGGACAGACTGAACTACTTTACCAGCTGTGTTGCAGTGGACAGACTGAACTACTTTACCAGCTGTGTTGTGTTGCAGTGAAGTGGATGGGAACCCCGACTACGACAACCTGGACATCGTCAACAGAGATGCAGAGGAGAAGTACTTCGATGATGATGATGAAGAGGAGGATGAGGAGGATGATGAGGAGGAAGAGGAGGAGGAGGAAGAGGAGGAGGAGGAGATGACTGTAGTTATGATGTCATGACAGCAGCTGTCATTTGGACTGTAAATACGATAGCTTCTGTAATAACTAAACTATGTTCCTACTCTTTCTGTTCTCATCACATTCATGTAATATTCAGTTTGTATGGATGGCAATAAATCATGTATGTTTACCTACGTTGTTAGTCAGTTTAACTAGTTCCTAACTAGTTCCTAGTTCTTGTTTGGACCCTGCTGACAACACTGGCCACTGAAGTATTTCTGAATGAGTCAGAGAGCTGATTGTAACTGAGTCAGAGAGCTGATTGTAACTGAGTCAGAGAGCTGATTGTAACTGAGTCAGAGAGCTGATTGTAACTGAGTCAGAGAGCTGATTGTAACTGAGTCAGAGAGCTGATTGTAACTGAGTCAGCGACTCAATGAAGAGTTAGTATTTCTGAATGAGTCAGAGAGCTGATTGTAACTGAGTCAGCGACTCAATGAAGAGTTAGTATTTCTGAATGAGTCAGAGAGCTGATTTGTAACTGAGTCAGCAACTCAATGAAGAGTTAGTATCTCTGAATGAGGTCAGAGAGCTGATTTGTAGTATTTCAAAGGGCTGAAAACAGGTGGAAATTGTGTTCCAGGAGTGAAATCGGTTCCATTTTTATTTAGGAGGGATCTTTTCCGTTTCCATTAATGGCGGAGAACACGTTCAGGGATTGAAATTCAACTAGCAAATGAATCCTATAAATGAACAGTGCTCATGATTTCCCCGCCCATGTAATACCGCTCATTATGGTTCGCCAGACCAGTCTTCTATTCAACCAATAAGGCACGAGGGGGTGTGATATATGGCCAATATACCACGGCTAAGGGTTGTTCTACATCCGGTCCGGAGCGAGCAGTCGCACTTCGCTTCGCTCCACAGGTAATATTACACTTCTTTACATTACAACGGTTTGGTTTGTTTGATCTGAACAATTTTTTCTTAGCTATCAAAGATAATTGTGTAGTTTAGAGTAATTAGAGTAATTATCGAGGAGTAATTATCGAGGCCAGCTATTTTTTCGTCCTCCTAACGTAGTCAACACTGCTGGCTGCTAGCTGCTAGCTAGTCAACACCGCTAGCTAGCCAATCGCTACCGACTAGTAGCACTGTAGAAACTATTACATTACAACGGAACGACTTGATTAGTGTAGTGTTAGTTAGCTAGCTACATAGCTGTCTTTGTCATAGCTTGATAATTGTGTAGTTTAGTAATAGCTAGGTTAGCTAGCCAGCTATTTCCGTCCCCCGCGACGCCATTGTTCCATACCCAGCCAACTATTACCGACGAGCAGCATTGTAGAAACTAAATACGTTACAAAGGAACGTCTTGATTAGTGTTATGTTATGTTAGCTAGCTACAAAGTTGCTTTTGTATAATAGCCAACCTCTACCGACTAGCAGCACTGTAGAAACTATTACATTACAACGGAACGACTTGATTAGTGTAGTGTTAGTGTTAGTTAGCTAGCTACATAGTTGGCTTTGCTGTCTATGTATCTAAGATAATTGTGTAGTTTAGAGTAATTATCGAGGCTAGCTAGCCAGCCGCGACGCGACGCCTTGTCCTGACTCCAGACTTAGTCAACACACCTAGTCATCAAACACACTGCTAGCTAGTGGGTTTGCTAGCTAGCCAACCGTTACCGACTAGCAGCGCTGTAGATACTATTACATTACAACGGAACGATTTGACTAGTGCAGTGTTAGCTAGCTAGCTACATAGTTGTCTTTGTCATAGCTTGATAATTGTGTAGTTTAGTAACTATCGAGGTTAGCTAGCCAGCTATTTCCGTCCCCCGCGACGCCATTGTTCGATACCTAGCCAACTATTACCGACGAGCAGCATTGTAGAAACTAAATACATTACAAAGGAACGTCTTGATTAGTGTTATGTTAGCTAGCTACAAAATTGCTTTTGTATAATAGCCAACCTCTACCGACTAGCAGCACTGTAGAAACTATCACATTACATCGGAACGACTTGATCAGTGTAGTGTTAGTAGGAGCAGTATAGACCTAGTCTGTTCATTATATGTTCATTATATACATCTACATGATGTATTGTTACACCATGTAGGAGCAGTATAGACCAAGTCTGTTCATTATATACATCTACATGGTGTATTGTTACACCATGTAGGAGCAGTATAGACCTAGTCTGTTCATTATATACATCTACATGATGTATTGTTACACCATGTAGGAGCAGTATAGACCTAGTCTGTTCATTATATACATCTACATGATGTATTGTTACACCATGTAGGAGCAGTATAGACCTAGTCTGTTCATTATATACATCTACATGATGTATTGTTACACCATGTAGGAGCAGTATAGACCTAGGCTGTTCATTATATACATCTACATTATATATTGTTACACCATGTAGGAGCAGTATAGACCTAGTCTGTTCATTATATAAATCTACGTGATGTATTGTTACACCATGTAGGAGCAGTATAGACCTAGTCTGTTCATTATATACATCTACATGATGTATTGTTACACCATGTAGGAGCAGTATAGACCTAGTCTGTTCATTATATACATCTACATGATGTATTGTTACACCATGTAGGAGCAGTATAGACCTACAGTAGCTGGCTACTTATTTATATGTTGTTTGACTGAATGAAACTGCCTTAAATGTGCTGTAGTGAAAAAATTTTATTCTCACTAATCAATCACCACATCACTGTCTTTGTATGTCTCAATATAATAGTATTATTTAATTAAATCCATGTAAAATAATCTTTGTCTGAAAATAAAATGTGATCCTCAACTGCGTTTCCCTCCAGTCAGCAGACGGCGATGTGCGTCTTTCAGGCGATGCTGCAGCGTGACGTATAATCTAGTGGACGGTTCTTCATAAACAGCTCGTCAACCACCTCGGTAGCTTGCTAGCCGACATAGCCGAAAGATTCAAGCTATTTATACGCTTTCGGTCTATATTAGCTACTGTGTTTTAGACACACTTCTGTCGTATCTACTTGTTAACCTATTTAATTTAATATTACGTTATTTTTTATTAGTCAGCTATAGTATCTGGCTGGTTAAGTTAGCATTAGCCTAGTCGCTAATGATAGCTAGCTAGCTAACATCCCCGAACATGAGCTCCCTAAACTACTCCCCTCCTGTTAAAGACGAGGAGGTCTGCTGGACGGAGAAAGAAGCTCTGGGGCTGAACGTTGTCGTGAAAGAGGAGAAGGAAGAGGAGGATGTTACAGTAAAACAAGAAGGAGAGGGTGAGGCTGTTACAGTGAAAGAAGAAGAGAAAGACGTTATAGTTAAACAAGAGGAAGAAGAGGATGATGCTGTTTTTGGAGTGAAGAAGGAAGGAGAGATTACTGTCACATTGATGATGAAGAGGAGGAGACAGGAGATCTGATTAACACCAGTAAGTACCGCCTTCAATTAGTTTTTAACTTTGGATATTCGGAGTTGGCTCGTCAATACCTCTTCAACGGAGGGCCCTGGGATGATGACTGATATGTCTAGAATCAGACGACGTAGAGAACAAGCTACCCCTTGTTTTCTCCGTTCCGTTTCCAAAAAGTGACTTAACATATATATTTGAGGAGGGTCTATCTGCTGACCGCAGACTGGGGGGCCACGGCATGTAGTGATTTTAATGTAGTGATGTTTTACTACACACCGTGACCCCCAATAGAGCCATGTGAGAGTTGGGTTGGCTACACCAAAGATTATGGATATACTGACAAGATGTCTCTCCGTCCTAACAAGGGGAGTCGTTGTCCACAAAGCTGCACTGTGGGTTGTCTATCTCCCACCTATCCTGTCTTTGGATTGGTGGATACATCTTATTATTGTAATCTATTGTTTATATTCTATGAGGGTTGTTGACGTCAACCGCCTGTATTCAATGAAGAGAGATGCTAAGCTACTAGCATGAATATGCATAGCGATCTGGAGACAACTCCTATAGTGTTTTATCAAAGTTGTCGGTATGTCACGTGTCCACATAACAACTTAATCATTACGAAACTTCTGTTGGATCAAGTAAACCTCATGTAGCAAATAAGCCATTCATTTTGTTGTTGACCAAATTCAACACTTTCCACATTGGGTTGATAATTGTTTCCACTTAGATACAACCTACTGTAACCTACTGGCATGACCTAGAGAGTTACAACCTACTGTAACCTACTGGCATGACCTAGAGAGTTACAACCTACTGTAACCTACTGGCATGACCTAGAGAGATACAACCTGCTGTAACCTACTGGCATGACCTAGAGAGTTACAACCTACTGTAACCTACTGGCATGACCTAGAGAGATACAACCTACTGTAACCTACTGACATGACCTAGAGAGATACAACCTACTGTAACCTACTGACATGACCTAGAGAGTTACAACCTACTGTAACCTACTGGCATGACCTAGAGAGTTACAACCTACTGTAGCTTACTGGCATGACCTAGAGAGTTACAACCTACTGTAGTCTACTGGCATGACCTAGAGATTTACAACCTACTGTAACCTACTGGCATGACCTAGAGAGATACAACCTACTGTAGCCTACTGACATGACCTAGAGAGATACAACCTACTGTAGCCTACTGGCTGGCATGACCTAGAGAGATACAACCTACTGTAGCCTACTGGCATGACCTAGAGAGATACAACCTACTGGCATGACCTAGAGAGTTACAACCTACTGTAACCTACTGGCATGACCTAGAGAGTTACAACCTACTGTAACCTACTGGCATGACCTAGAGAGTTACAACCTACTGTAACCTACTGGCATGACCTAGAGAGATACAACCTGCTGTAACCTACTGGCATGACCTAGAGAGTTACAACCTACTGTAACCTACTGGCATGACCTAGAGAGATACAACCTACTGTAACCTACTGACATGACCTAGAGAGATACAACCTACTGTAACCTACTGACATGACCTAGAGAGTTACAACCTACTGTAACCTACTGGCATGACCTAGAGAGTTACAACCTACTGTAGCTTACTGGCATGACCTAGAGTTACAACCTACTGTAGTCTACTGGCATGACCTAGAGATTTACAACCTACTGTAACCTACTGGCATGACCTAGAGAGATACAACCTACTGTAGCCTACTGACATGACCTAGAGAGATACAACCTACTGTAGCCTACTGGCTGGCATGACCTAGAGAGATACAACCTACTGTAGCCTACTGGCATGACCTAGAGAGATACAACCTACTGGCATGACCTAGAGAGTTACAACCTACTGTAACCTACTGGCATGACCTAGAGAGTTACAACCTACTGTAACCTACTGGCATGACCTAGAGAGTTACAACCTACTGTAACCTACTGGCATGACCTAGAGAGATACAACCACTGGTAAACTTTTTTTCACACTTTTATGGGGTATTGTGATGTCTTTGTGAGGTATTGTCTGAAATGCAGGGTGTGAATGCATGTTGTTGTATGTTCTAGGGCTGTCCCAGATATTTTAAAAAAATTGTATTTTCTTTCAACCAATTGATTGGTTGAAATGTTATGACGTGTATTTTTCATAGACACACCCCATGTGTTTAATAAAATCAACTGTATGTGTGGAACTTGAACTGATGCTTCAAGCGTTTGATTAAATAATTAACACACACAAATTACTTGAGGAAGCCAGAGGTCAATATAACCAGAAGAAAATAACCAATTCCCCACCTGCTGCTGGCCTTCGTTAATTCTGACGTTATGCTCCTGAAGTTTCCGGTAAAATAGGCAAACATTTTCCATTTCCGTTTGAAGTACCAATTTATCTGACCATTTCTACCGATCTGCGTGCCAGTTATGAACGAGTTACAACACCTGTTTGGCCCCTCCCCTTCCTGGGTCAGTGAAGTGAGGTTTTACATTTAAGAAACAAATCCAAGCCTCACGCTCATCACCTGTGGAACGCGGGGCTTCCAGCGAGGCGTGGATTTAATAGTATGTTGTACCTAGTTTCCCTCCTTCAGGGAACAGTAGTTATAGTCATAACATGTGGATTTAATAGTATGTTGTACCTAGTTTCCCTCCTTCAGGGAACAGTAGTTATAGTCATAACGTTAAGCTTGTCATATGATAAACTTAAATACTGGATCTTGCTGTCGGACAGATTTTTGTATTCAGGTCTCTGAAATGCTCTCTAACTACGTAACATTTAGTGTCTCCTTATGTTACGCTGGGAAAACAGTTTTCATGGGCACAGAAATCCTAAATCATTTCAGAGTTTGCTAAATCCAATGGTTCTAACCAAGAGTCACCTTAACTTTATTGGCAACACCCAAATGGATACTGTCATTAATGCGGATCTTCAATAATTACACATAATACTTAATATTGTAGCTGTTTAGTTACAGTCACATGCTCAACTATCATCAGCTGATCCAGGAAATAATTTCCGCATGCCAGTCAAATGTGCTTCTTCATTCATTACACCGGTAAAGACAGCTATGCCGTGCTCCATGTTGGATCCAACATCTCAAACAAATTTATGTTTATAATGTGTTATTGTCTACTTGATTTACAGTAGGATCTCATTAGTCTGTCTGGACACAGAGATACTTAGCTCATAATATGTAGAGAACTGTATCCGGATGTGAAAATACTAGGTAGGAGCAAGCCCATGTAATGCTTTGTAGGTTAGCAGTAAAACCTTGAAATCAACCCTTGCCTTAACAGGAAGCCAGTGTAGAGAGGCTAGCACTGGAGTAATATGATCAAATGTTTTGGTTCTAGTCAGGATTCTAGCAGCCGTATTTAGCACTAACTGAAGTTTATCTAAATATGAATCGATTCTCAATTGCGATAAGTTTCTAGAAACATAAATCACTGAAGTTTCATATCACATCAAAATAATTTCACATAATACTTTCATATCACATCAAAAACATTTCAAATAATACTTTCATATCACATCGTAACAAGTAAGATAAAATACTAGGTTAAAGGCCCACAACAGCAGAAATCCATTGTTTATTTGAGGTAAAAGGTGATGCCCAGATCATACCCATGAACTTGTACAACGATTGACTTCTGTTAAAATATTTGACCATTAAGACAGTCAACTTACCAACAATCATATTTTGTCTTGTTTTCACATTAGTAGTAAAAGAAATAAGTTATTAAAGTTGTTGAAATCCTAAGCAGTGTGCCAGACGACTTTTGGTCTCCAATATAGGCTCCTTTCTGTGTTTGCTAAAATTGCAGTACGAGGGCAAAGCATACACAATTTGATTGCAGAAACACCTCCCTGCAAATGAGGAAACCACTAGATATGGATGTAGTATATCTGCCTGGAGCAAAAAATTATGAGCAAAGATTTTAGTTTCTCACAATGTATTCTGAATATTACATCGCAAGATCAGGAGTGCTCCTCAAGGAAACTCACATTAAGCTCTGTGTCTATTCACTAATTCACCACCGTGGGGGAAAACTCAGGGGAGTTCTCATAGGCTGACAGCAAAAATAGCCTCCATTTACAGGTTGCTTATGAGTGCATTTCACATTACTTTTGGATTATAATTGTAAGGCTCGCTTGAATCACCTGATTAATATAATGTTTGTGTTATTGTCCCAAATCAAATGCTTTATACTTAAAAAAACACTTCAACTAGAAAAATGCTTTGGTTAGCTATGCCATCAGCCTGACAATGAGGGTTTGAACACTAAGTGTTTAACAAATTGGCCCATAACTTTACCTAACAACAACATAGACCTACTGTAGGACCCATAACATCACCTAACAATCAATAACATAGGCCTACTGTAGGACCCATAACTTCACCTAACAACAACATAGACCTAGAACTATAAATCATTTAATATTTCAGGTATTTGAATATCGCGCCACTCGATTCCACTGGCTGTTGACTAGGTGGGACGATTTCGTCCCACATACCCTAGAGAGGTTAAAGAATTATAGATAAACTACTTCTTTACGCAGCCGCTTTGTCAGATTTCAAAATAACTTTACGGAGAAAGCACATTGTTCAATATTCTGAGTACTGAGCCACATCATCAATCCAAGCTATACAGTTAGCCGTCCAGCCACGGCATCCACAAAACTCTGAAATATGTTTAAAATATTTTCTTACCTTTGCTGATCTTTGGCTGAATGCACTCGGAAGGACTCCCACTTCCACAGAAATGTTAATTTGTTCGATAAAGTCCATCATTTATGTCGAAATAAATCTGTTTTGATGGCGCGTCCAGATCACCATTCCAAAATGCATGAAGCGCGTCTATCCGCCGTCGACGAAAAGTTATAATGTTCACTCAGCGTTTGTAGAAACATGTCAAACCATGTTCACAATCAATCTTTAGGGTGTTTTTAACGTAGAATTTCGATAATATTTCAGCCGGACAATAGCAGTTTCATTTCAGAAGAAAAAGAAAAATGGCTAACCCTTCGTGAAAACGCGCGAGGTAAGTCAGTGACCCCAGCGAGACCACTTACTGTTCCGGGGATTATTCAATCAAATTGCATTGTAGAAGCCTCAAACAAGGTTCTAATGACTGTTGACATCTAGTGGAAGCCTTAGGAAGTGCAAGTTGTAGTTTGGATAGAACATAATTTGAAATGACTACAACCCTGAGTGCCCACTTCCTGGCTGGATACCTCTCAGGTTTTTGCCTGCCATATGAGTTCTGTTATACTCATAGACATCATTCAAACAGTTTTAGAAACTTTAGAGTGTTTTCTATCCAAATCTACTAATAATATGTAAATATTTGACTCTGGACCCGAATAGTAGGCTGTTTCATTTGGGTACGTTTTTCATCCGGCCGTGAAAATACTACCCCCTATAGCGAACAGGTTAACCGTCTGTCTGATTTTGTCATTCACACAGGAGAGAGGCGGGACAGTCGTGGATCCTCTGGGGAGCCTCAACAACATCATGATGCTGACGAGGCAGAGAAGAGTCTCTCCAGATCAGAACACCTCAGGAAACACCAGCAGAGACCCACAAGGAAGATATCTCACTGCTGCTCTGACTGTGGGAAGAGATTCACCTCATCAGGCATTAAAATTCATCAGAGAATCCACACAGGAGAGAAATCTTTTAGCTGTACTCAATGTGGGATGAGTTTTACTGACTCTAGCAGTCTGACTAAACACCAGAGAATACACACAGTAGATAAACCTTATAGCTGTGGTCAATGTGGGAAGAGTTTTGTAAAATCTAGAGATCTGACAGTGCACCAGAGAATACACACAGGAGAGAAACCTTATAGCTGTGGTCAATGTGAGAAAAGTTTTGGTCAATCTAGCCATCTGACAGTGCACCAGAGAAGACACACAGGAGAGAAACCTTATAGCTGTACTCAATGTGGGAAGAGTTTTGTTCAATCTAGCCAGCTCTCATTACACAAGAGAACACACACAGGAGAGAAACCTTATAGCTGTGATCAATGTGGGAAAAGTTTTACTAACTCTAGCAGTCTGACTCTACACCAGAGAATACACACAGGAGAAAAACCTTATAGCTGTGGTCAATGTGGGAAGAGTTTTGTTCAATTTGGCCAGCTGACTCGACACCAGAGAATACACACAGGAGAGAAATTGTATAGCTGTGATAAATGTGGGAAGAGTTTTACTAACTCTAGCAGTCTTACTAAACACCAGAGAATACACACAGGAGAAAAATCTTATAGCTGTGGTCAATGTGGGAAGAGTTATGTTAAGTCTACAGATCTGACAGTGCACCAGAGAATACACACAGGAGAGAAATCTTATAGCTGTGATCAATGTGGAAAGAGTTTTCCTGCATCTGGCAATCTGACTCGACACCAGAGAACACATACAGGAGAGAAAGCTTATAGCTGTGATCAATGTGGAAAGAGTTTTGCTGCATCTGGCAATCTGACTAGACACCAGCGAGTACACACAGGAGAGAAACCATTCCACTGTTCAGATTGTGGCAAAAGATTCTCAACTTCACAGAACTTGAAGATGCACCAGAAAACACACACAGGAGATAAACCTTATAGCTGTGGTCAATGTGGGAAGAGCTTTATTACATCTAGCCATCTAACACGACACCGGAGAACACACACAGGAGATAAACCTTATAGCTGTGGTCAATGTTGGAAGAGCTTTATTAAATCTGGCCATCTGACAGTACACCAGAGAACACACACAGGAGAGAAACCTTTTAGCTGTGATCAATGTGGAAAGAGTTTTACTGACTTTAGCAGTCTGACTAAACACCAGAGAATACACACAGGAGATAAATCTTATAGCTGTGGTCAATGTGGGAAGAGTTTTGTAAAATCTAGAGATCTGACAGTACACCGGAGAACACACACAGGAGAGAAACCTTATAGCTGTGATCAATGTGGGAAGAGTTATGTTTCATCGAGCGGTCTGACAGTACACCAGAGAACACACAGAGGAGAGAAATCTCTTAGCTGTGACCAGAGATAATCTGATAAAAGATCTCTGATCAAATATCAGAAAATAGATGGAGTTGTTTCATGATATCAATTAATTAATGTCATAATGTAGAATGTTTTAACATTGTAGGAGTATTTTAATGATGTCACAATGTACAATAAAGTTTGTCCCCTGTTCTATTGATTTCAACATGATATGATATTAGCCTCAGGGGAAAAATCCAGGCTCTGAATTGAAAGAGTTACTATTTATGTGATTTAACAACAAGTGACTAACAAAAAAAGAGCTGTGTTACACTTACCACGTTGGTGACCCTCTTGAATCAAAATGCAACACTTCAAAATGTAGCTAGCTGTTTTCTACAAATTGTCTTCTAACCAGGGATGTACACATTATTCCCAGATTCCGTGTGGTTTGTGAGCTGTTAGTTTTAACAGGATGTTCAACCTCATCTCCCTCCTCTCGCACAAATGATTTTAGCATGATATTGATGAGTTATGACAAATAAGTGTTCCTTTGTTTAGCGACCCCTACATTTAAATGCATCACTCCAAAATGTAGCTGACTGTCTTCTGCAGGTTGTCCTCTAATCAGTGAGGTAAAATATATCTCCCATTTCCATGTGTTTTTTTAGTTATGCTAGTTTCAACAGCACAAACAACCTGATTTCCCCCCTAATCGATATCAGTGATTTATTGCTACTTGTCAAAACAACAGTGTTGTTAAATATTTCTGTTTATTTTGTTAATTTTCATTGTCTTTTATTTGTTTTTTCCTGTGAAGCATCCATGTCTGATATGTGCTGTGTAAATAAAGCTTGATTTAATTTGAACATCTTGCAAAATAAATTAACCCAATGACTGATAATCAACAGACTTCATTTTTTATTTTATTTAACCTTTATTTAACTAGGCAAGTCAGTTAAGAACAATTCTTATTTACAATGATTGCCTACCAGGGAACAGTGGGTTAACTGCCTAATTTTTACCTTGTCAGCTCTAACCACTAGGCTACCTGCTGCCCTCTTGCATAACCAATGAACACGTATTTTAGAATGAAAAACAGTATCAATTCAGTGTATCTTCCACTATGTCAAAACAGTATCACTTTTCAACCAACCCAGTGCATTTGTTGAAACTGAAAGGTTTTGAAATCAACAATACGTCAAAATCAGACGTTTCATTCAGACCCTGCAGGGCTTAAATTAAGCCAGGACTTGATAAACTAGGACAATTAAGTAGCTTTCCTGAACTTGGCTTAGTTAGTCGGAGACTGGAGTCAGGTAAGTAAGCCTAAATGAGAACACCTGGGTTAATCCTGATTAGGTTCAGTATGAACACCTGGGTTAAGCCTGATTAGGTTCAGTATGAACACCTGGGTTAATCCTGATTAGGTTCAGTATGAACACCTGGGTTAATCCTGATTAGGTTCAGTATGAACACCTGGGTTAATCCTGATTAGGTTCAGTATGAACACCTGGGTTAATCCGGATTAGGTGCAGTATGAACACCTGGGTTAATCCTGATTAGTTTCAGTATGAACACCTGGGTTAAGCCTGATTAGGTTCAGTATGAACACCTGGGTTAATCCTGATTAGGTTCAGTATGAACAACTGGGTTAAGCCTGATTAGGTTCAATATGAACACCTGGGTTAATCCTGATTAGGTTCAGTATGAACACCTGGGTTAATCCTGATTAGGTTCAGTATGAACACCTGGGTTAATCCTGATTAGGTTCAGTATGAACACCTGGGTTAATCCTGATTAGGTTCAGTATGAACACCTGGGTTAATCCTGATTAGGTTCAGTATGAACACCTGGGTTAATCCTGATTAGGTCCAGTATGAACACCTGGGTTAATCCTGATTAGGTCCAGTATGAACACCTGGGTTAATCCTGATTAGGTTCAGTATGAACACCTGGGTTAATCCTGATTAGGTTCAGTATGAACACCTGGGTTAATCCTGATTAGGTTCAGTATGAACACCTGGGTTAATCCTGATTAGGTCCAGTATGAACACCTGGGTTAATCCTGATTAGGTTCAGTATGAACACCTGGGTTAATCCTGATTAGGTTCAGTATGAACACCTGGGTTAAGCCTGATTAGGTTCAGTATGAACACCTGGGTTAATGCTGATTAGGTTCAGTATGAACACCTGGGTTAATCCGGATTAGGTTCAGTATGAACACCTGGGTTAATCCTGATTAGGTTCAGTATGAACACCTGGGTTAATCCTGATTAGTTTCAGTATGAACACCTGGGTTAAGCCTGATTAGGTTCAGTATGAACACCTGGGTTAATCCTGATTAGGTTCAGCATGAACACCTGGGTTAATCCTGATTAGGTTCAGTATGAACACCTGGGTTAAGCCTGATTAGGTTCAGTATGAACACCTGGATTAATCCTGATTAGGTTCAGTATGAACACCTGGGTTAAGCCTGATTTAGGTTCAGTATGAACACCTGGGTTAATCCTGATTAGTTTCAGTATGAACACCTGGGTTAATCCTGATTAGTTTCAGTATGAACACCTGGGTTAATCCTGATTAGGTTCAGTATGAACACCTGGGTTAATCCTGATTAGGTTCAGTAAGAACACCTGGGTTAATCCTGATTAGGTTCAGTATGAACACCTGGGTTAATCCTGATTAGGTTCAGTATGAACAACTGGGTTAATCCTGACTAGGTTCAGTATGAACACCTGGGTTAATCCTGATTAGGTTCAGCATGAACACCTGGGTTAATCCTGATTAGGTTCAGTATGAACACCTGGGTTAATCCTGATTAGGTTCAGTATGAACAACTGGGTTAATCCTGACTAGGTTCAGTATGAACACCTGGGTTAATCCTGATTAGGTTCAGTATGAACACCTGGGTTAATCCGGATTAGGTTCAGTATGAACACCTGGGTTAATCCTGATTAGGTTCAGTATTAACACCTGGGTTAAGCCTGATTAGGTTCAGTATGAACACCTGGGTTAATCCTGATTAGGTTCAGTATGAACACCTGGGTTAATCCTGATTAGGTTCAGTATGAACACCTGGGTTAATCCTGATTAGGTCCAGTATGAACACCTGGGTTAATCCTGATTAGGTTCAGTATGAACACCTGGGTTAATCCTGATTAGGTTCAGTATGAACACCTGGGTTAATCCTGACTAGGTTCAGTATGAACACCTGGGTTAATCTTGATTAGGTTCAGTATGAACACCTGGGTTAATCCTGATTAGGTCCAGTATGAACACCTGGGTTAATCCTGACTAGGTTCAGTATGAACACCTGGGTTAATCCTGATTAGGTTCAGTATGAACACCTGGGTTAAGCCTGATTAGGTTCAGTATGAACACCTGGGTTAATCCTGATTAGGTCCAGTATGAACACCTGGGTTAATCCTGACTAGGTTCAGTATGAACACCTGGGTTAATCCTGATTAGGTTCAGTATGAACACCTGGGTTAAGCCTGATTAGGTTCAGTATGAACACCTGGGTTAATCCTGATTAGTTTCAGTATGAACACCTGGGTTAATCCTGATTAGGTTCAGTATGAACACCTGGGTTAATCCTGACTAGGTTCAGTATGAACACCTGGGTTAATCCTGATTAGGTTCAGTATGAACACCTGGGTTAATCCTGATTAGGTTCAGTATGAACACCTGGGTTAATCCTGATTAGGTTCAGTATGAACACCTGGGTTAATCCTGACTAGGTTCAATATGAACACCTGGGTTAATCCTGATTAGGTTCAGTATGAACACCTGGATTAATCCTGATTAGGTTCAGTATGAACACCTGGGTTAATCCTGATTAGGTTCAGTATGAACACATGCTGTTGGTCTAGTGGTGCTCATTAAAACCCGGAATAGAAAACACCAATACTGGTGTGAATCTGGAGACGAAACAATGGCAGAGGCAAAAATAATTTAGTGTGTATGAAAAAACGCTCCAAAACAAACGTTGTCAAACCATCCAGTTATTGAAGGTAAAAACCACACTGCTGCTACTGAGCAGTAGAACAAGCGGGTTGGGCTGCAATTTGCAGTGAATTCAATGGAAATGTAACCACAAGAAGAGTACAACAACTAGAGGTGAGATATCTGCATCATTATCAGGATTTCAAGAAGAAACAACAACTAGAGGTGAGATATCTGCATTATTATCAGGATTTCACATTTCTCAAATTCATATTTTTGTGACATCACTTTTATTATTAAATTATATCTGCCTTTTATAGACTCTGTGGAAGAACCTTAAACTGGCTTTAAAAAGAGAGAAAGCAGAGATCAGAAGAGAGAGATTTACTACTGGTGGTGGACCACCAAAACAAGACAACACTGATGAATTGAGTGACTTCCTGTCAGGAATAATAGAGCAGCAGCAACCTCTGGATGGTATACCAGATGATGACCAACCTCTGGATGGTATACCAGAAGATGACCAACCTCTGGATGGTATACCAGATGATGACCAACTTCTGGATGGTATACCAGACGATGACCAACCTCTGGATGGTATACCAGACGATGACCAACCTCTGGATGGTATACCAGACAATGACCAACCTCTGGATGGTATACCAGACGATGACCAACCTCTGGATGGTATACCAGATGATGACCGACCTCTGGATGGTTTACCAGACGATGACCGACCTCTGGATGGTATACCAGATGATGACTGACCTCTGGATGGTATACCAGATGATGACCGACCTCTGGATGGTATACCAGATGATGACCAACCTCTGGATGGTATACCAGATGATGACCGACCTCTGGATGGTATACCAGAAGATGACCATTTGGACAGTTCAGATGAAGAACTGAGCACTAATGGTACATAAACCAAAGACAGTAAATTGGTTACTTCCTTTGTTAAATATATTCCACTGTCTGAGTCAATCTTTATTCTTCTTCATTATAAGGACCACATGAGTTTATTTGTGCTTCTAACCATGTTCTTTTTCCAGAGGAAAGGAATGTGAACAGTTTGGAAGAGCCAGTACACAGTGAGGGTGTAATGTGAACAGGTCGGAAGAGCCAGTACACAGTGAGGGTGGAATGTGAACAGGTTGGAAGAGCCAGTACACAGTGAGGGTGGAATGTGAACAGGTTGGAAGAGCCAGTACACAGTGATTGTGTTCCCTCCACATCTGCTATAACATCCCTGAGAGAAGATGCTGCCACCACCTTTCAGCAGAGAACAAAGAAGATGACCATGCATGAAACGTTAACCAGAGAATTTCATGAGCATAAAATGAAATATCTGAAGGAAGAACATGAGATGAGAATTGTCCAGGTTGAATTTGATATGAAGTTGGAAGAGAGGTATGATCCTAAAAAGAGACAGTAATGAGACAATAGAGATGACCAGCCATGGTGAACAATATGATATGTAAAACTATACATGTTTTGTCATTTGGATATTCATGAGAGAGAGTATTTTAATCACCACAAACTACATTTTAAACCAGCCTTGGTTTAGTCACTCATTGTAACGGCCGTCGGGAGAGAGAGTAGACCAAGGTGCAGCGGAGTTAGTGTTCATCATTGCATTTAATAACAGAAAGAACACTATACGAAACAACACAAGAAAACCGACAGCCAAACAGTCCTGTCAGGTGCAAAACACTAACAGAAACAATTACCCACAAAACCCCAACGGAAAAACAGGCACTTATGTGTGACTCCCAATCAGCAACAACACTCTACAGCTGTGCCTGATTGGAAGCCACACGGCCAAAATCAATGAAACAAACCAACATAGAAAAATGCACATAGAACGTCCACCCAATGTAACACCCTGGCCTAACCAAAATAAAGAACAAAAACCCCTCTCTATGGCCAGGGCGTTACAATCATTTCATTTTGCTGCACACTATTTGAATTTTGTACCGAACAAACATTATCAAAGCAAAAATAAGCCATAATGAACACATCTGCCTCAGCCACGGACACATCTACCTCAGCCACGGACACATCTACCTCAGACACATCTACCTCAGCCACGGACACATCTACCTCAGCCACGGACACATCTGCTTGATGCTAATCTTCCATGGGAGGAGTTGTGCAGCACAGCTGTAGTAATGATCACCTTGCAGCATCTTCTTGGCTTGGAACGAAGTGTATTGCGAAAACACTGGAATCTATTTTTCCATACTCCAAACACACGCTGGACCATCCCTCTCGTGTGGATATGAGCTCTGTTGTATCTTTGCTGCTCAGCTGTTATGGGATTTATGTCTGGAGTAAATAAAAACTTACTCTGACCAGATTACTATGTAGTAACTATTAGTAGACCATATTACTATGTAGTAACTATTAGTAGACCATATTACTATGTAGTAACTATTAGTAGACCATATTACTATGTAGTAACTATTAGTAGACCATATTACTATGTAGTAACTATTAGTAGACCATATTACTATGTAGTAACTATTAGTAGACCATGTTACTATGTAGTAACTAGTAGACCATATTACTATGTAGTAACTATTAGTAGACCATGTTACTATGTAGTAACTATTAGTAGACCATATTACTATGTAGTAACTATTAGTAGACCATGTTACTATGTAGTAACTATTAGTAGACCATATTACTATGTAGTAACTATTAGTAGACCATGTTACTATGTAGTAACTATTAGTAGACCATGTTACTATGTAGTAACTATTAGTAGACCATATTACTATGTAGTAACTATTAGTAGACCATGTTACTATGTAGTAACTATTAGTAGACCATGTTACTATGTAGTAACTATTAGTAGACCATATTACTATGTAGTAACTATTAGTAGACCATATTACTATGTAGTAACTATTAGTAGACCATGTTACTATGTAGTAACTATTAGTAGACCATATTACTATGTAGTAACTATTAGTAGACCATATTACTATGTAGTAACTATTAGTAGACCATGTTACTATGTAGTAACTATTAGTAGACCATGTTACTATGTAGTAACAATTAGTAGACCATGTTACTATGTAGTAACTATTAGTAGACCATATTACTATGTAGTAACTATTAGTAGACCATATTACTATGTAGTAACTATTAGACCATATTACTATGTAGTAACTATTAGTAGACCATATTACTATGTAGTAACTATTAGTAGACCATATTACTATGTAGTAACTAGTAGACCATATTACTATGTAGTAACTATTAGTAGACCATACTACTATGTAGTAACTATTAGACCATATTACTATGTAGTAACTATTAGTAGACCATATTACTATGTAGTAACTATTAGTAGACCATATTACTATGTAGTAACTATTAGTAGACCATATTACTATGTAGTAACTATTAGTAGACCATATTACTATGTAGTAACTATTAGTAGACCATATTACTATGTAGTAACTATTAGTAGACCATATTACTATGTAGTAACTATTAGTAGACCATGTTACTATGTAGTAACTATTAGTAGACCATATTACTATGTAGTAACTATTAGTAGACCATGTTTCTCACCCTAATATCCACTGTCACCAAGTAGTTGTCCACTATGTTGTCCTCTCTGAAACTGAGACCAATGAAGAGTTGAGGGAAATCCTTCCATCCTGAGTTGCACCTTTCCAACAGGCAACAATGTTTGAGAACTCTAAATTAGGATTAGCATCCACCCTGAACATTGATGGAGAACCAGTTGTTATGGTTACGGTACTCCTCAGCATCAGGAGTTGATGGTAAACCAGTTGTTATGGTTACGGTACTCCTCAGCATCAGGAGTTGATGGTAAACCAGTTGTTATGGTTACGGTACTCCGCAGCATCAGGAGTTGATGTAAAACCAGTTGTTATGGTTACGGTACTCCTCAGTTGTTATGGTTACGGTACTCCGCAGCATCAGGAGTTGATGGTAAACCAGTTGTTATGGTTACGGTACTCCTCAGCATCAGGAGTTGATGTAAAACCAGTTGTTATGGTTACGGTACTCCTCAGCATCAGGAGTTGATGGTAAACCAGTTGTTAAGGTTACGGTACTCCTCAGCATCAGGAGTTGATGGAAAACCAGTTGTTATGGTTACGGTACTCCTCAGCATCAGGAGTTGATGGTAAACCAGTTGTTAAGGTTACGGTACTCCTCAGCATCAGGAGTTGATGGTAAACCAGTTGTTATGGTTACGGTACTCCTCAGCATCAGGAGTTGATGGTAAACCAGTTGTTATGGTTACGGTACTCCTCAGCATCAGGAGTTGATGGTAAACCAGTTGTTAAGGTTACGGTACTCCTCAGCATCAGGAGTTGATGTAAAACCAGTTGTTATGGTTACGGTACTCCTCAGCATCAGGAGTTGATGTAAAACCAGTTGTTATGGTTACGGTACTCCTCAGCATCAGGAGTTGCTGGACACTTGATGGGAACATGACATCCATCTAACCAGCCAATCACTCCTGGGAACTGCCCATATTCAGAGAATTGCACTTTATAGTTGGCTTGGCCAGCAGCATCAGGAAACTAGATGTAAAGACTCCTCCTGCAGACTTTATAGTTGGCTTGACCAGCAGCATCAGGAAACTAGATGTAAAGACTCCTCCTGCAGACTTTATAGTTGGCTTGACCAGCAGCATCAGGAAACTAGATGTAAAGACTCCTCCTGCAGACTTTATAGTTGGCTTGACCAGCAGCATCAGGAAACTAGATGTAAAGACTCCTCCTGCAGACTTTATAGTTGGCTTGACCAGCAGCATCAGGAAACTAGATGTAAAGACTCCTCCTGCAGACTTTATAGTTGGCTTGACCAGCAGCATCAGGAAACTAGATGTAAAGACTCCTCCTGCAGACTTTATAGTTGGCTTGACCAGCAGCATCAGGAAACTAGATGTAAAGACTCCTCCTGCAGATTTTATAGTTGGCTTGGCCAGCAGCATCAGGAAACTAGATGTAAAGACTCCTCCTGCAGACTTTATAGTTGGCTTGGCCAGCAGCATCAGGAAACTAGATGTAAAGACTCCTCCTGCAGACTTTATAGTTGGCTTGACCAGCAGCATCAGGAAACTAGATGTAAAGACTCCTCCTGCAGACTTTATAGTTGGCTTGGCCAGCAGCATCAGGAAACTAGATGTAAAGACTCCTCCTGCAGACTTTATAGTTGGCTTGACCAGCAGCATCAGGAAACTAGATGTAAAGACTCCTCCTGCAGACTTTGTCAACTATTAAACACACAGTTGCTTCACTGGCACTGACACAAATCACCAGTTTCACAATGAAATATTCCAGATGCCAAAAACCTCAGTGATCAGAACTTGGAGAGAATTGGGTGAAGGCCTTCCTCTTTGAGACAGAGAGGAAAGTCTAGGCTCAAGCAGAGATATTATCTCCAATGCATTTTCTTTGTACATAAGAAAGCGGTCTCAAGGTAATGTAATGGATTCCTCCTATCCACAAGTACTGGTCTGGCTGGCCTCTGTAGAGCATGTTGGTCTTCATTTAGACATTCCACATAGTCCAGGCTCCCTCACAAACAGCACTAAGCAGAAGTTAAACCTGCCTCTTTGAAAGATTCATTTAATCTTCCATTTAGTCCTGGAGTAGCTCTAATCCTCCCTCTTGCAATCGGCTTTGATTAGTCCAGAACAGGCTAAATCTACCACTATTTTAACATAACTCAAAGCGACTTGCACAGACTTAAGACAGCTCAAACAAGCATTTTAGTCTGGGACTAAGCTTAAGCCTTGTCTGTGAAACCGGCCCTGAGTGTTTTATATAATATGACTAAATGTGTTTCTGTGTTGCAGGGGCAGTCAAGAAATGGAACAGCAAGGCCACAGAACATGACATAATCAGAGCTGTGGGAGACCACCTCAAGCCCCTGGTAGAGCCGGGGCTGGTGTTTACCACTCCACCACGCCTTCAGCAGGCTGGAAAAGTGGGGACCAAGAAATGTGTTGCTTTAACATTATTTGTTCATTGGTTTGGAAATAGTCTTGATTGGTCAGTCATTGGATTAATTTGTTTCACAATATGTTTAAATCAAATAAAGCTTCATTTATACAGCACATTTCAGACATGGATGCAACACAATGGTTTCACAGGGGGAAAAAACTATGAAAACAAACAAATATTTAGTACACAACAAACAGAGGATAAAAAACAAGATTAACAACTGAAAGACTAATGAGCACCCTAAAGAAATGCCATTGATTAAAATATTAACAATTGGATGCAACATCCAACCCAAAATATAACTTGTTTTACTACATTGTTTGTTGTTACATTCCCCAGCAAGAAAAAATCTAAAATGTTGCTCAAACAGAAGAGGAACTAACAAAGAGTCACTGACAACAACCACAACTAAACAGGTGGGGTTTTAGGAGGGGTTCTGAAAGACACTATGGGGGTGTCCACTGAAAGTTGACTAGTAACAACAACTGGGACCTAAAAGACACCCACCATGAGACCCACTAAATCTGCCCAAGAAGAGAAAAACAAAAGAAAAACCCACACCAAACTCAAAGACAGGAAGCAAACCAAAAAGGTGGAGCAACTAAAGGTGTTGACTCTCCACATGTATCAAGACAACTGGAGCACTGGGCCAGACACTCTTAAATAGAACCTGGACCAGCTCAGGTGAAACACCTTCCCACTAACGAGATGGACAAGCCAGCACAGGTGTAACACATACTGACTAACGAGGTGACACCAATCAGTACGTCCTACGTGCTAACGAGCTAGACGGGCTAACGAGCTAGACGTGCTAACGGGCTAGACGTGCTAACGGGCTAGACGTGCTAACGGGCTAGACGTGCTAACGGGCTAGACGTGCTAACGGGCTAGACGTGCTAACGAGCTAGACGTGCTAACGAGCTAGACGTGCTAAAGTCCAACTTCAAAACATAAATGGGGAAACCAAAGCCTGTAACACCTTCCCCCTTAAGACACAAATATATCCTATATTTTTGATGGACAAGTTTGCTCACCACCAACAGAAAACAACTTGCTGTCAACAATTAAAAACAAGAAAAAACACGTATTTCTAAATAATAATATACAATGATATCATTTTTCTCCTTTTTCTTACTATAGAATCCTAAAACTCACTAGCTTCTAGAACTCTCGTCCCCTTGGAACGAGCCCAAACAAAAATCAAATCAAATTGTATTAGTGATGTCTGATTTCAAGAGCAAACTCCTGCAATATCTCGATAGGCATGTTGTTGGATCGGAAAACACATATTTTTGACTGCCCACATCTGAGACAATCAGAAACCAAGTTGTCCTTGGCAATAATTAACTTAATGGTGAGGCATGAAATAATAAAACACGTATCTTTTGTCAGGCTGGATGTTTGAAATATGAGGTGATTTGAGTCATGCTTCTTCAGTAGTGGAATAAAGACAATTAGCATTTGAATGTTGTAAAGAAATACTGGAGTGATGTAGGATTGTTAATAAAATTGATTATAGACAAATTGATTATTGGCCGTCGGGCATAGTATTCTTTTCAATGACATGTTGCTAGGTGGGATAGCCCCAATTTCAAAACAGTTTTAAAGTGTCCAAATCAATCACCAATATGCAGAAACAGTTTGTGATATATTGAAAACCTAAACATAAAATGTGCTATATACACAAACATCTGCCACAATAATCATATTACTTGTATTTTTTAAACAAGCACCTTATAAACTGCACAAGCACCAGAAACGCTGTTGTTTTGACAAGTAGCAATAAATCACTGATATCGATTAGGGAGGAAATCAGGTTGTACGTGATGTTGAAACTAACACATCTAAAAAAAACACATGGAAATGGGAGATATCGTTTACCTCTCTGGTTAGAGGACAACCTGCAGAAGACAGTCAGCTACAATTTGGAGTGATGCATTTAAATGTAGGGGTCGCTAAACAAAGGAACACAACACTTATTTGTCATCACTCATCGATATCATGTTGAAATCAATTGTGCAAGAGGAGGGAGATGAGGTTGCACGTCCTGTTAAAACTAACAGCTCAAAAACCACCCGGAATCTGGGAATAATGTGTACATCACTGGTTAAAGGACAATTTGTAGAAAACAGCTAGCTACATTTTGAAGTGTTGCATTTTGATTCAAGTGGGTCACCAACATGGTAAGTGTAACACAATTCTTTTTTTGTTAGTCACTTTTTGTTAAAACTCATAAATAGTAACTCTTTCATTTCAGAACCTGGATTTTCCCCCTGAGGCTAATATCCATATCATGCTGAAATCAATAGAACAGGGGACAAACGTTTAGGGTTCTACATTGTGACATCATTAAATTACTCCTACTACAATGTTAAAACATTCCACATTGTGACATTAATATTATGAAACAACTCCATGTATTTTCTGATATTTGATCAGAGATCTTTTATCAGATTATCTCTGGTCACAACTAAGAGGTTTCTCTTCTGTGTGTGTTCTCTTGTGTACAGTCAGACTACTAGATTGACTAAAACTCTTCCCACATTGAACACAGCTATAAGGTTTCTCTCCTGTGTGTGTTCTCCGGTGTAGAGTCAGATTGCTAGATGAAACATGACTCTTCCCACATTGACCACAGCTATAAGGTTTCTCTCCTGTGTGTGTTCTCTGGTGTAGAGTCAGATTGCTCGATGTAGTAAATCTCTTCCCACATTGATCACAGCTATAAGGTTTCTCTCCTGTGTGTGTTCTCTGGTACACTGTCAGATCTCCAGATTGACCAAAACTCTTCCCACATTGATCACAGCTATAAGGTTTCTCTCCCGTGTGTGTTCTCTGGTGTAATGTCAGATGGGCAGATCGAACAAAACTCTTCCCACAAAAATCACAGATATAAGATTTCTCTCCTGTGTGTGTTATCTGGTGCACTGTCAGAGCTCCAGATTGACCAAAACTCTTCCCACATTGAACACAGCTATAAGATTTCTCTCCTGTGTGTGTTCTCTGGTGTTGAGTCAGATGGCCAGATGTGGTAAAACTCTTCCCACATTGATGACAGCTACAAGGTTTCTCTCCTGTGTGGATTCTCTGATGAATTTTAATGCCTGATGGGGAGGTGAATCTCTTCCCACAGTCAGAGCAGCAGTGAGTTCTCTTCCCTGTGGGTCTCTGCTGGTGTTTATTGAGGTGTTCTGATCTGGAGAGACTCTTCTCTTCCTCGTCAGCATCATGATGTTGTTGAGGCTCCCCAGAGGATCCACGACTGTCCCGTATCTCTCCTGTGTGAACAACAAAGTCAGACAGATGGTTAAAGGCCCACAACAGCAGAATCCACTGTAAAAGGATGATGCCAACAGCGTAGCCATGATGTTGTACAACAATTGACGTCTGTAATGAATGTTAAAATTATTTGACAACTGTCTTAAAATGAGCAAGAATAGTCATATTTAGTCTTGTTTTCACATTAGTAGTAACATCGATGATTGTAGGCTAGAAATAAATTATTAAAGTTGTTGAAACTCTAAGCAGTGTGCCAGACGACTTTCGCTCTCCAATATAGGCCCCTTTCTGTGTTTGCTAAAATTGCGGCACGAGGGCAATGCGCACACAATTTGATTGCAGAAACTCCTCCCTGCTAATGAGGAAACCGCTAGTTATGGATGTAGTATATCTGGTAATGAGGAAACCACTAGTTATGGATGTAGTATATCTGGTAATGAGGAAACCACTAGTTATGGATGTAGTATATCTGGTAATGAGGAAACCACTAGTTATGGATGTAGTATATCTGGTAATGAGGAAACCACTAGTTATGGATGTAGTATATCTGGTGATGAGGAAACCACTAGTTATGGATGTAGTATATCTGGTAATGAGGAAACCACTAGTTATGGATGTAGTATATCTGGTAATGAGGAAACCACTAGTTATGGATGTAGTATATCTGGTAATGAGGAAACCACTAGTTATGGATGTAGTATATCTGGTAATGAGGAAACCACTAGTTATGGATGTAGTATATCTGCATGGAGCAAAAATGGTGAGCAAAGATTTTGGTTTTTCACAAGGTATTCTGAATATTACAAAGAAAGATCAGGAGTGCTACTCAAGGAAACATGAAGCTCTGTTGTCTATTCACTAATTCACCACAGTGGGGAAACTTACAGGCTGCCAGCAAAAACAGCCTCCATTTCCAGGTTGCTTATGAGTATATTTCACACTACTTTGGATTATAATTGTTAGGCTCATTTGAATGTCCTGCTTAATATAATATGTGTTGTCGCAAATCAACTGCTTTATACTTTAAAAAAAAACACTTCAACCAGTAAAATGCTCCTTGACTAGCTTTGCTACCAGTCTGTCAATGAGCGTTTGTAAAATAAATGTACCCAAATTGGCCCATAACGTCACCTAACAATAACATAGACCTACTGTAGGACCCATAACTTCACCTAACAATAACATAGACCTACTGTAGGACCCATAACTTCACCTAACAACAACATAGACCTACTGTAGGACCCATAACTTCACCTAACAATAACATAGACCTAGGACTATATATCATTAAATATTTCAGGTGAAACATGGAAACTAAAATGTATTTGTCATGACATTTCATAACCTGATCACCAGATAATTTTGTGAATAATCCCACTAGGCTACTCTGTAATGGGTTGTCATTCTAAATGTCCTGAATAAAGGAAAATATCTCTGTGTATTGTACAATAGCCTATCCATCAAGGAACAGTTCTCTACACATTATGAGCTAAGTATCTCTGTGTCCAGACAGACTAATGAGACCCTACTGTAAATCAAGCAGACAATAACACTTTATAAACATCAATTTGTTAGGGATGTTGGATCCAACGTGGAGCACAGCATAACTGTCTTTACCAGAGTAATGAATGAAGAAGCACTTTGGTTGTTGTTGCATGTCGTGATGTTTGTCATGTGACTGTCATTCAGAAAATGATTTCCTGGATCAGCTGATGATAGTTGAACATGTGACTGTAACTAAACAGCTACAGTATTAAGAATTATGTGTAATTATTGAAGAACTGTGTTAATGACAGTATCCATTTGGGTGTCGTCAATAAAGTTAAGGTGACTCTAGGTTAGAACCATTGGATTTAGTAAACTGAAATGATTTAGGATTTCTGTGCCCATGAAAACTGTTTTCCCAGCGTAACATAAGGAGACACTAAATGTTACGTAGGTAGAGAGCATTTCAGAGATCTGAATACAAAAAACTGTCCTAACAGGACAATAACCTAAACCACAAGGCCAAATCTACACTGGAGGAGCTTACCAAGATGACATTGAATGTTCCTGAGTGGCCTAGTTACAGTTTGGACTTAAATCGTCTTGAAAGTCTATGGCAAGACTTGAAAATGGTTTGTGTCCCTGTTTTATAAGATAGTACTCACTGTATTTACTGGTGTTAACCAGATCAATGTCCCTGTTTTATTAGATAGTACTCACTGTATTTACTGGTGTTAATCAGATCAATGTTCCTGTTTTATAAGATAGTACTCACTGTATTTACTGGTGTTAATCAGATCTCCAGTCTTCTCTTCTTCGTCCTCCTCTAATGTGACAGTAATCTCCCCCTCTTCATCCTTCATTCCAAAAACGTCTTCATCTTCTTTCACTTCATCCTCCACTCCAAAAACTGCATCTTCCTCCTCTTTCACTCTGAACGCGTCTTCCTCTTCTTTCTCTGTAACGTCTTTCTCTTCTTCTTTCACTGTAACAGCCTCACCCTCTACTTGTTGTTTTACTGTGACATCCTCCTCTTCCTTCTCCTCTTTCACGACAACGTTCAGCCCCAGAGCTTCTTTCTCCGTCCAACAGACCTCTTCTTTAGCAGGAGGAGAGTAGCTTAGTGAGCGCATGGTCGGGGATGTTAGCTAGCTAGGCTAATGCTAACTTAACCAGCCAGCTAGTTGACCTACAATGTAAATATGAAATTAAATGGGGTAGCTAGTTGTTTCCACATAAGTATGTTTAAAGCAAAGTGGTAAATAAACCACGAAAGTGTCTAAAGAGCTTGAATGTTCCGACTTTGTTGGCTAGCGAGCTACCGAGGTGGCTGCAGTTGTTGAAGAAGCGTTCCGTCCACTAGATTATACGTCACACTAGAAACATCGCCTGAAAGACACATATCGCCATCTGTTGTCTGGAGGGAGGAAACGCAGTTGAGGAGGGAAAACTATTTTTATTCTTCATTGAATTATAATATTATAAAGCAGTTTAGGGAAACGTTTTTTTTCTCTCCATTAAATAAGAATATATCAACACTTACAAAGAGCAACAAGTTTTTATGAGAATTTAAAACATACATTTACATTTACATTTAAGTCATTTAGCAGACGCTCTTATCCAGAGCGACTTACAAATTGGTGCATTCACCTTATGATATCCAGTGGAACAACCACTTTACAATAGTGCATCTAAATCTTTTAAGGGGGGGGGGGGGTAGAAGGATTACTATATCCTATCCCAGGTATTCCTTAAAGAGGTGGGGTTTCAGGTGTCTCCGGAAGGTGGTGATTGACTCCGCTGTCCTGGCGTCGTGAGGGAGCTTGTTCCACCATTGGGGTGCCAGAGCAGCGAACAGTTTTGACTGGGCTGAGCGGGAACTGTGCTTCCTCAGAGGTAGGGGGGCCAGCAGGCCAGAGGTGGATGAACGCAGTGCCCTTGTTTGGGTGTAGGGACTGATCAGAGCCTACATCTACTCCACATCTGTATTCCGGATTCAGTCAAATAACTAGATATCAATTATTGATAAAGATGAGCAAAAATTACTGTATGAAATAAATAAATTAACTTTACCCACTACCAGGATATTTTAGCCCAAATCCTGGTTACCTCTCTGCTAGGAGGCTGAAACTTGGCCATAAGTGGATCTTCCAGCAAGACACATCAACATCCACAAAGAAATGGTTAATTGGGCACAAAATCAACATTTTCAATGGCCATCTCAGTCTTTGGACTTGAACTCCATTGGTTTGAATTGAACAGGGCAGTCCATAAAACAGACTAAATAAAACAAGGACCTGGAAAGATTCTGTCTGGAGGAAGGGTCTAAGATCCCTTCCAATGTGTTCTCTAATCTCATTAAACATTTCAGTGTCGTTATCCTCCCAAGTTGGAGTATTGAAAACATGGGTAGCAATAATTCAGACCCCTACCTGTTAAGAATTACATGTTACACTAAATCTCTTTCTCTGAGCAATTGTATTAGTATGAAATAATATAATTTCCCTTCATTTTTTTTTACATACAATATAGCTCAGTATTTTAATTCTTGATTTTATAGAGTCGTTTTTGCTCATCTTTATCAAGGGTGTCAACAATTTTGTCCCCCACTGTACCTCCACACCGCTCCTACATGGTGTAACAATACATCATGTAGATGTATATAATGAACAGACTAGGTCTATACTGCTCCTACATGGTGTAACAATACATCATGTAGATGTATATAATGAACAGACTAGGTCTATACTGCTCCTAAATGGTGTAACAATACATCATGTAGATGTATATAATGAACAGACTAGGTCTATACTGCTGCTACATGGTGTAACAATACATCATGTAGATGTATATAATGAACAGACTAGGTCTATACTGCTCCTACATGGTGTAACAATACATCATGTAGATGTATATAATGAACAGACTAGGTCTATACTGCTGCTACATGGTGTAACAATACATCATGTGGGGCTTTAAGGCGATGCTGTTGGTGTGACGTATAATCTAGTGGACGGAACGCTTCTTTCAACAGCAGCAACAGTTATTCAGCCACCTCGGTAGCTTGCTAGACAAAATAGCCGAACCAATAAAGCTCTTTAGACGCTTTAGTGTATATTAGCCACTGTGTTTTAAACCCACTTCTGTCGTCTAGTTAGTTATCAGATTTAATTTCATATTTACGGTGTTGTTGTTATTATTCAGCTAGCGGGCTGGTTAAGTTAGCATTAGCCTAGCTAGCTAACATCTCCGACCATGAGTTCACTAAGCTACTCTCCTCCTGTTAAAGAAGATGTCTGCTGGACGGAGAAAGAAGCTCTCGTCAAAGAGGAGGAGGAAGAGGAGGCTGTTTCAATACAAAAACAAGTAGAGGGTGAGGCTGTTACAGTGAAAGAAGAAGAGAAAGACGTTTCAGTGAAAGAAGAGGATGACGCGTTCAGAGTGAAGGAGGAGGAAGATGTTACAGTAAAAGAAGAGGAGGAAGTGAAAGAGGAGGAAGCAGTTTTTGGAGTGAAAGAGGAGGAGGGGGAGATGACTGTCACATCGAAGAAGGAAGAAGAGGAAGAATCTGGATATATGGGCTCGGTTTCCCAAACGCAGAAGAAGAGAAAGAGGAGGAGGGGGAGATGACTGTTACATTGGAGGTAGACGAGGATGAAACTGGATTTCTGGTCTCGGTTTCCCAAAGGCATGTTAAGGCATCCAATGGTTCCAACGATGAACGGGCCCTGATTAACACTAGTAAGTACTGTCTTAAATACAGAGGCACAAACTCTGCAGTTGTTGAACTGATGTGTGGTGTTAAAGGGGAAATCTGCAATTGTTACATCCATATTGTGACTTTTAAATTATTTATTTATAGCCATTGATTCTTGAAGAATATAACACATGTCTCATGAGCTTAGTTCAACTGTTGTTCCCCATCAGAACCACAAATAAGCTTTTTTTACTCCAACGTCTAGAAAGAATGTAAATGTAAAAACACTGTATAGCCTCAACATGGTTAAAACTATAATGTTGATATCATGGATGGTCAGTCCTTGCATCCATAGGTCTGTCTGTAGTTACATTTCTCCAACCCCATAATCATCTTATAATCAAACTAGTGGTGGAATGACAACTTTGTTATTGTTTGAACTGCAGATTGCTGGGTTGTGTGGGTTTTTTAAACAGCAACAAAATGGCTGCCCAGAGGCTTGGTTTGGTAAACAGCTGAGGGATGGGGGAAGAAGTGTAACCACTCTCAAATTCATAGAGAAAGCTATTGTAGCAACCGTAACCCAACACCTAGCGACCTCTTCAAGAAGTTCAGACATCTTGGCGTAACAGTTATAAGGTGTTGGCTTGACAGTCGCTGGACCCAGGTTTGAGTTCAGCTCAGGGCTACCCCCTGAATTGACTACACTATGAATACAAAGACTGGCCATCCATGATGTCATAATGATAGTTTAACCAGGTAACTAGGATATATAGTATATTCTAGAATTCATCCATGATGTCATAATGATGGTTTAACCAGGTTTCTAGACTATATAGTATATTCTAGAATTCATCCATGATGTCATAATGATAGTTTAACCAGGTTTCTAGGCTATATAGTATATTCTAGAATTCATCCATGATGTCATAATGATAGTTTAACCAGGTTTCTAGGCTATATAGTATATTCTAGAATTCATCCATGATGTCATAATGATAGTTTAACCAGGTTTCTAGGATAAATAGTATATTCTAGAATTCATCCATGATGTCATAATGATAGTTTAACCAGGTTTCTAGGCTATATAGTATATTCTAGAATTCATCCATGACGTCATAATGATAATGATAATATATATAGTATATTGCATTCATGAACTGGTTTGAAACCTTTGTTTTAAACCCTTCTCCAAGTTGGTGCCTCGACGGATTTGGAAAAAATGGTTTGTCATAAAACACTATTTTTTTATTTATGTTAATGTCCCCTTTATTTAACTAGGCAAGTCAGTTTATTTACAATGACTGCCTACCCCGGATGATGCTGGTCCAATTGTGCGCCGCCCTATGGGACTCCCAATGTGATACAGCCTGGATTTGAACCAGGGTGTCTTTAGTGACACCTCAAGCACTGAGATGCAGTGTCTTAGACCGCTGCGCCACTCGGGAGCCCCAAAATCATGTTCTAGTGCTGTCCCCAACTAAAATACATCTTGGTCAACCAAGAGTCATCTGTTCTTTCTACCAATTGCCCCATGTGTTTTTATAAAAATCTATATGTACTGATCTTGTCTGATGCTTTAAGCACGCTGTTTGATTAAATAATTAAGACACTCAAATGACTAGAGGGAGCCAGTCATCAACATAACCTGACTGGAGGGAGCCAGTCGTCAACATAACCTGACCGGAGGGAGCCAGTCGTCAACATAACCTGACCGGAGGGAGCCAGTCGTCAACATAACCTGACTGGAGGGAGCCAGTCGTCAACATAACCTGACTGGAGGGAGCCAGTCGTCAACATGACCTGACTGGAGGGAGCCGACCAGTTCTGAAAGCCTTAAGCCGTACCCTCATCCTACTCCTCTGGTGATGTAGAGGTTATCCTAGGCCCTGTGTGTCCCCAAGCGCTCTCATTTGTTGACTTCTGTAACCGTAAAAGCCTTGGTTTCATGCATGTTAACATAAGAAGCCTCCTCCCTAAGTTTGTTTGACTCACTGCTTCAGCACACTCCGCCAACCTTGATGTCCTTGATGTGTCTGAATCAGGAGGAGCAATCTACTGCAGAGATTAAAGTTCTATCATACTTTCCAGGTCTAAGCCCAAACAGTTTGAGCTTCTAATTTTAAAAATGAATCTCTCCAGAAATAAGTCTCTCACTGTTGCCGCCTGTTACAGACCCCCCCTCAGTTCCCAGCTATGCCCTGGACACCATATGTGAATTGATTTCCCCCCATCTATCTTCAGAGTTCGTTCTGTTAGGTGACCTAAACTGGGATGCCTGGTTGTTGTTTAAAAGTAATTTCCTCACCACCTTATATAAGCATGCCCCTTTCAAAAAATGTAGAACTAAGAACAGATATAGACCTTGGTTCACTCCAGACCTGACTGCCCCCGACCAGCTCAAAAACATCCTGTGGCGTACTGCACTAACATCAAATTGTCCCCGCGATATGCAACTTTTTAGAGAAGTCTGGAACCAATACACACAGTCAGTTAGGAAAGCAAAAGCTATATTTTTCAAACAGAAATTTACATTTGCATAGCTCTAACTCCCAAACGTTTTGGGACACTGTATAGTCCATGGAGAATAAGAGCACCTCATCCCAGCTGCCCACTGCACTGAGGCTAGGAAACACTGTCATCACCGATAACTCCACGATAATCGAGAATTTCAATAAGCATTTCTCTACGGCTGGCCATGCTTTCCTCCTGGCTACCCCAACCCCGGCCAACAGCTCCCCACCCACCGCAGCTACTTGCCCGAGCCTCCCCAGCTTCTCCTTCATCCAAATCCAGATAGCTGATGTTCTGAAAGTGTTGCAAAACCTGGACCCGTACAAATCAGCTGGGCTAGACAATCTGGACCCTCTCTTTCTCAAATTATCCGCAGCCATTAACCCCTATTACTAGTCTGTTCAACCTCTCTTTCGTATCTTCCGAGATTCCTAAAGATTGGAACGCTTCTGCGGTCATCCCCCTCTTCAAAGGGGGCGACACTCTAGACCCAAATTGTTACAGACCTATATCCATCCTGCCCTGCCTTTCTAAAGTCTTCGAAAGCCAAGTTAACTGGTATGGGCTATGTGGGACGCTAGCATCCCACCTGGCGGCAAATTCAAAACAGCAAAAATCTCATAATTCAAATTTCTCAAACATACTACTGTTTTACACCATTTTAAAGATACACTTCTCCTTAATCCAACCACGTTGTCCGATTTCAAAAAAGGTTTTACGGTGAAAGCAAAACATTAGATTAAAAGCCACACAGCCATTTTCCAAGCAAGGACAGGCGTCACAAAAAACAGAAATACAGCTAAATTTAAGCACTAACCTTTGATGATCTTCATCAGATGGCACTCATAGGACTTCATGTTACAGAATACATGTATTTTTTGCTCGATAAAGTTCATATTTATATCCAAAAAAACCATTTTACATTGGCCCGTAATGTTCAGAAATGCTTTTCCTCCGAAAACTTCCGGTGAATGAGCACATCAATTTATAGAAATACTCATCATAAGCGTTGATAAAATATTAAACTGTTATTCAAAGAATTATAGTTAAACATCTCCTTAATGCAACCGCTGTAACAGATTTCAAAAAAGCTTCACGGGAAAGCACACTTTGATAATCTGAGTACAGCGCTCAAAAAACATCAGGCAATACAGATACCCGCCATTTTGGAGTCATCTAAAATCATAAATAGCATTATAAATATTCACTTACCTCAGAATGCACTCCCAGGGATCCCAGGTCCACAATAAATCTTGTTTTGTTCGATAAAGTCCATCATTTAAGTCCTTTTTGTTAACGCGTTCAGTAAGCTACTCCAAATGTAGGAAGCGCGCTGAAAATTTCACGACGAAAAGTCAAAAAAAGTTATATTTACGTTCGTAGAAACATGTCAAACGATGTATAGCATCAATCTTTACGGCCTTTTTAACATAAATATTCAATAATATTCCAACCGGACGATTCAAAATGTCTTCAAAAATGTAATGGAACACAGCTACCTCTCACGTGAAAGCGCACAACTGAGGCCATGTCATTCTCTCAGTCATATCACTCCAGGAGCTCTTGTTCACTCCCTGTTCACTGCAAAAGCCTGAAACAACGTTCTAAAGACTGTTGACATCTAGTGGAAGCCTTAGGAAGTGCAAAATGAACCCTAAGTCACTGTATATCAAATAGGCCCAGTCTTGAAAAACTACAAACCACTTCCTGGTTGGATTTTTTTCTCAGGTTTTTCCCTGCCATATGAGTTCTGTTTTACTCACAGACATCATTCAAACAGTTTAGAAACGTCAGAGTGTTTTCTATTCAAATCTACTAATAATATGCATATCCTACCTTCTGGGCCCGAGTAGCAGGCAGTTTAATTTGGGCACATTATTCATCTGAATTTCCGAATACTGCCCCCTGTCACCAAAAAGTTAATGAACAGATCACTGACCATTTTGAATCCCACCGTACCTTCTCCACTGATCCGGTTTCCGACCTGGTCACGGGTGCACCTCAGCCACGCTCAAGGTACTAAACGATATCATAACCGCCATCGATAAAAGACACTACTGTGCAGCCGTCTTCATTGACCTGGCCAAGGCTTTCGACTCTGTCAATCACCATATTCTTATCGGCAGACTCAACAGCCTTGGTTTCTCAAATGACTGACTCGCCTGGTTCACCAACTACTTCTCAGAGTTCAGTGTGTCAAATCGGAGGGCCTGTTGTCCGGACCTCTGGCAGTCTCTATGGGGGTACCACAGGGTTCAATTCTCGGACCGACTCTTTTCTCTGTATATACCAACGATGTTGCTCTTGCTGCGGGTGATTCCTTGATCCACCTCTACGCAGACGACACCATTCTGTATACATCTGGCCCTTCTTTGGACACTGTTAACCTGTGGGGGCAGTATTTACACGGCCGGATAAAAAACATACCCGATTTAATCTGGTTATTACTACTGCCCAGAAACTAGAATATGCATATAATTGTTGGCTTTGGATAGAAAACACCCTAAAGTTTCTAAAACTGTTTGAATGGTGTCTGTGAGTATAACAGAACTCATATGGCAGGCAAAAACCTGAGGAGATTCTGTTCAGGAAGTGCCCTCTCTGACCATTCCTTGAGCTTCTTGGCTCTGTTTATTGAAGACTGAGTTTCTTTGCTGTAACGTGACACTTCCTACGGCTCCCATAGGCTCTCAGAAGGCGGAAAAATGCTGAATGATGTAATTCCAGGCCCTGGCTGAAAAACTAGATACAGAACTCCTCTATGCACTCGCTATGTCCGATTTTAAAATAGCTTTTTCGGTGAAAGCACATTTTGCAATATTCTCAGTAGATAGCCCAGCCATCACGGCTAGCTATTTAGACACCCAGCAAGTTTAGCACTCACCAAAGTCAGATTTACTATAAGAAAAATGTTATTACCTTTGCTGTTCTTCGTCAGAATGCACTCCCAGGACTTCTACTTCAATAACAAATGTTGGTTTGGTCCCAAATAATTCATAGTTATGTTCAAATATCCTCTGTTTTGTTCGTGCGTTCAAGACACTATCCGAATGGTAAAGAAGGGTGACGAGCACGACGCATTTCGTGACAAAAAATGTCTAAATATTCCATTACCGTACTTCGAAGCATGTCAACCGCTGTTTGAAATCAATTTTTATGCCATTTTTCTCATAAAAAAGCGATAATATTCCGACTGGGAGTGGTGGTTTTCGTTCAAAGAGAGAGAGAAAGTAAACTTGGAGTCGACTCGTGCACGAGCCTCAGTCTCATAGTACTCTGACCGGCCACTATCCAAACGCGCTAATGTTTTTCAGCCAGGGCCTGCAAAGCCACGATTCAGCTTTTTGCCGCCTTCTGAGAGCCCATGGGAGCCGTAGGAAGTGTCACGTAACAGCAGAGATCCCCTGTATTGGTTAGAGATAATCAAGAAATGGTCAGACAGGGTACTTCCTGTTTGGAATCTTCTCAGGTTTTGGCCTGCCAAATGAGTTCTGTTATACTCACAGACACCATTCAAACAGTTTTAGAAACTTTGGAGTGTTTTCTATCCAAAGCTAATAATTATATGCATATTCTAGTTTCTGGGCAGGAGTAATAATCAGATTAAATTGGGTACGTTTTTTATCTGGCCGTGAAAATACTGCCCCCTAGTCATAACAGGTTAAATAAAGGTGAAATCTTAACTTTATTGACAACACCCAAATGGATACTGTCATTAACGCGGTTCTTCAATAATTACACATAATTCATAATACTGTAGCAAACATTATTTTAAGCAGGACATTCAAACGAGCCTTACAATTATAATCCAAAGTAGTGTAAAATGCACTCATAAGCAACCTGGAAATGGAGGTTACTCCCCTGAGTTTTCCCCTATTCACATTCAGAATACATTGTGAAAAACTAAAATCTTTGCTCACCATTTTTGCTCCAGGCAGATATAGTACATCCATAACTAGTGGTTTCCTCATTAGCAGGGAGGAGTTTCTGCAATCAAATTGCCCTCGTCCCGCAATTTTAGCAAACACAGAAAGGGGCCTATATTGGAGACCAAAAGTCGTCTGGCACACTGCTTAGAGTTTCAACAACATGAATAACTTATTTCTAGCCTACAATCTTAGATGTTACTACTAATGTGAAAACAAGACAAAATATGACTATTCTTGCTCATTTTAAGGCAAATGTCAAATAATTTTAACATTCATTACAGACGTCAATTGTTGTCCAACATTATGGCGCCGCTGTTGGCATCACCTTTTACAGTGGATTTCTGCTGTTGTGGGCCTTTAATCATCTGTCTGACTTTGTTGTTCACACAGGAGAGAAACTTAACTATTGTGGATCCTCTGGGGAGCCTCAACAACCTCATGATGCTGAAGAGGCAGAGAAGATTCTCTCCAGATCAGAACACCTCAAGAAACACCTGCAGAGATCCACAGGGAAGAGAACTCACTGCTACTCTGAGTGTGGGAAGAGATTCACCTCCTCATCAGGCATTACAATTCATCAGAGAACACACACAGGAGATAAATCTTTTAGCTGTACTCAATGTGGGGTGAGTTTTAGTCAATCTAGCTATCTGACTACACCCCGACGAGAACACACAGGAGAGAAACCTTATAGCTGTAATCAATGTGGGAAGAGTTTTGTTTCATCTAGCCGTCTGACAGTACACAAGAGAATACACACAGGAGAGAAACCTTATAGCTATGGTCAATGTGGGAAGAGTTTTGGTCAATCTCGCCATCTGGTATCACACCAGAGAACACACACAGGAGAGAAATCTTATAGCTGTGGTCAATGTGGGAAGAGGTTTGCTGCATCTAGCACTCTGACTCTACACCAGAGAACACACACAGGAGAGAAACCTTATAGCTGTGGTCAATGTGGGAAGAGGTTTGCTGCATCTATCACTCTGACTCAACACCAGAGAATACACACAGGAGAGAACCCTTATAGCTGTGATCAATGTGGGAAGAGTTTAGGTCGATCTGGAGCGCTGACAGTGCACCAGAGAATACACACAGGAGAAAAACCTTATAGCTGTGGTCAATGTGGGAAGAATTTTGTTACATCTAGAACTCTGACACGACACCAGAGAAGACACACAGGAGAGAAACCTTATAGCTGTGATCAATGTGGGAAAAGTTTTACTACATCTTGCTATCTGACTTCACACCAGAGAACGCACACAGGAGAGAAACCGTATAGCTGTAATCAATGTGGGAAGAGTTTTACCACATCTGGCTCTCTGACTTCAAACCAGAGAACGCACACAGGAGAGAAACCTTATATCTGTGGTCAATGTGGGAAGAGTTTTAGTCAATCTAGCTATCTGACAATGCACCAGAGAACGCACACAGGAGAGAAACCTTATAGCTGTAATCAATGTGGGAAGAGTTATGTTTCATCTAGCCGTCTGACAGTACACAAGAGAATACACACAGGAGAGAAATCTTATAGCTGTGACCAGAGATAATCTGATAAAAGACTTCTGATCAAATATCAGAAAATACATAGATGAAGGAGTTGTTTCATGATATCAATGAATTAATGTCACAATGTAGAATGTTTTAACATTGTAGTAGGAGTATATTAATGATGTCACAATGTAGAACCCTAAACGTTTGTTCCCTGTTCTATTGATTTCAACATGATATGGATTTTAGCCTCAGGGGGAAAATCCAGGCTCTGAATTGAAAGAGTAACTGTTTATGAGATTTAACAAAAAGTGACTAACACAAAAAGAGCTGTGTTACACTTACCATGTTGGTGACCCACTGGAATCAAAATGCACCACTTCAAAATGTAGCTAGCTGTTTGCCACGTTGGTGACCCACTGGAATCAAAATGCACCACTTCAAAATGTAGCTAGCTGTTTTCTACAAATTGTCCTCTAACCAGTGATGTACACATTATTCCCAGATTCCATGTGGATTTTGAGCTGTTAGTTTTAACAGGACGTGCAACCTCATCTCCCTCCTCTCGGCACAATTGATTTCAACATGATATTGATGAGTTATGACAAATAAGTGTTGTGTTCCTTTGTTTAGCGACCCCTAAATTTAAATGCATCACTCCAAAATGTAGCTGACTGTGTTCTTCAGGTTGTCCTCTAACCAGTGAGGTAAAATATATCTCCCATTTCCGTGTGTTTTTTTAGTTGTGTTTCAACAGCACGTACAACCTGATTTCCCCCCTAATGGATATCAGTGACTTATTGCTGCTTGTGTTTTATAAAGGTGCTTGTTTAAAAAAAATCCAAGTAATATGATTATTGTGGCAG
This sequence comes from Salmo trutta, assembly GCF_901001165.1. Lineage (NCBI taxonomy): Eukaryota > Metazoa > Chordata > Actinopteri > Salmoniformes > Salmonidae > Salmo > Salmo trutta. The sequence goes on from NW_021822729.1 coordinate 139,396, forward strand.
ATGTTTGTGTATATAGCACATTTTATGTTTACGTTTTCAATTTATCACAAACTGTTTTTGCATATTGGTTATTGATTTGGACACGTTAAAACTGTGTTTTGACATTGGGGCTATCCCCCCTAGCAACATGTCATTGAAAAGACTTTGAAAATAAGACTATGCAACCAAATATTTCATATTTACATGGAACATTTAGCAATGATTATTATTAATGTAACCAACTGACAATTTTTGGTACAATTATATTGACATTGTTGCTGGACAACACCCTGTCGTTCTCCACTAACAGCAAGGCGGTGACCCGATCCTGTAGGTTCATGCTCTACAACATTCGCAGAGTACGACCCTGCCTTACAAAGGAAGCGGCGCAGGTCCTAATCCAGGCATTTGTCATCTCCCGTCTGGATTACTGCAACTCGCTGTTGGCGGGGCTCCCTGCCTGTGCCATTAAACCCCTACAACTCATCCAGAACGCCGCAGCCCGTCTGGTGTTCAACCTTCCCAAGTTCTCTCACGTCACCCCGCTCCTCCGCACACTCCACTGGCTTCCAGTTGAAGCTCGCATCTGCTACAAGACCATGGTGCTTGCCTACGGAGCTGTGAGGGGAACGGCACTTCCGTACCTTCAGGCTCTGATCAGGCCCTACACCCAAACAAGGGCACTGCGTTCATCCACCTCTGGCCTGCTCGCCTCCCTACCTCTGAGGAAGCACAGTTCCCGCTCATGCTTTGGTTTTTCCATTTATGTTTTGAGGTTGGACTTTAGCACGTCTAGCCGGTTAGCCCGTCTAGCCGGTTAGCGCGTCTAGCTCGTTAGCACGTCTAGCTCGTTAGCCCGTCTAGCTCGTTAGCACGTAGGACGCACTGATTGGTGTCACCTCGTTAGTCAGTATGTGTTACACCTGTGCTGGCTTGTCCATCTCGTTAGTGGGAAGGTGTTTCACCTGAGCTGGTCCAGGTTCTATTTAAGAGTGTCTGGCCCAGTGCTCCAGTTGTCTTGATACATGTGGAGAGTCAACACCTTTAGTTGCTCCACCTTTTTGGTTTGCTTCCTGTCTTTAAGTTTGGTATGGGTTTTCTTTTGTTTGCCTCTTCTTGGGCAGATTTAGTGGGTCTCATGGTGGGTGTCTTTTAGGTCCCAGTTGTTGTTACAAGTCAACTTTCAGTGGACACCCCCATAGTGTCTTTCAGAGCCCCTCCTAAAACCCCACCTGTTTAGTTGTGGTTGTTGTCAGTGACTCTGTTTGTTCCCCTCTTCTATTTTAGGGACATTTGCTGTGGATCTTAGCAACAAACTATGGAGTAAAACAAGCTTATATTTTGGGTTGGATATTGCATCCAATTCTTAGTATTTTAATCAATGGCATTTCATCAGAATGCTCATTAGTCTTTCAGTTGTTATTATTCTGTTTGTTGTGTACTAAATATTTGTTTTTTCCTGTGAAGCCATTGTGTTGCATCCATGTCTGAAATGTGCTGTATAAATAAAGCTTGATTTGATTTGAACATATTGTAAAACAAATGAACCCAATGACTGTCCCATCAACAGACTCTTGCAAAACCAATGAACAGATATGTGCAAAAACAACACATATCTTGGTCCATCTTAGTATGAAAAACAGTATAAATTCAGTATATCTTCCACTGTCAAAATAGTGCATGATATGTACAGTGGGGGGAAAAAAGTATTTGATCCCCTGCTGACTTTGTACGTTTGCCCACTGACAAAGAAAGGATCAGTCTATAATTTTAATGGTAGGTTTATTTGAACAGTGAGAGACAGAATAACAACACAAATATCCAGAAAAACGCATGTCAAAAACCTACTATTAAAATTATAGACTGATAATTTCTTTGTAAGTGGGCAAATGTACAAAATCAGCAGGGGATCAAATACTTTTTTCCCCCACTGTACGTTTAGTTTCACTTTTCAACCAACCCAGTTCATTTGTTGAAATCAATATGTCAAAGGATTCAACTACTGAAAACTGAAACAAACAAATGGATCAAACAGATCAATCCCACTTTTCCAGCCTGCTGAAGGCGTGGTGGAGTGGTCGACACCACCCCCGGCTCTACCAGGGGCTTGAGGTGGTCTCCCACAGCTCTGCTTATGTCATGTTCTGTGGCCTTGCTGTTCCATTTTCTTGACTGCCCCTGCAACACAGAAATAAACACATTTAGTCATATTATATAAAACATTCAAAGTAATGGATATGGAGCATCTATGCAACACAGAAACACATTTAGTCATATAAAACACTCAGGGCCGGTTTCACATAAAAGGCTTAAGCTTAGTCCCAGACTAAAAGATAGTGGTAGATTTAACTTTTGGATAGGAGTTAAATCCTTGAGGTTTTTGGCATCTGGAATCTTTCATTGTGAAACTGGTGATTTTTGTGGTGCCAGTGAAGCAACTGTGTTTAATTGTTCACAAAGTCTGCAGGAGGAATCTTTACATCTAGTTTCCTGATGCTGCTGGTCAAGCCAACTATAAAGTCTGCAGGAGGAGTCTTTACATCTAGTTTCCTGATGCTGCTGGTCAAGCCAACTATAAAGTCTGCAGGAGGAGTCTTTACATCTAGTTTCCTGATGCTGCTGGCCAAGCCAACTATAAAGTCTGCAGGAGGAGTCTTTACATCTAGTTTCCTGATGCTGCTGGCCAAGCCAACTATAAAGTCTGCAGGAGGAGTCTTTACATCTAGTTTCCTGATGCTGCTGGCCAAGCCAACTATAAAGTCTGCAGGAGGAGTCTTTTCATCTAGTTTCCTGATGCTGCTAGTCAAGCCAACTATAAAGTCTGCAGGAGGAGTCTTTATATCTAGTTTCCTGATGCTGCTGGCTAAGCCAACTATAAAGTCTGCAGGAGGAGTCTTTACATCTAGTTTCCTGATGCTGCTGGCCAAGCCAACTATAAAGTCTGCAGGAGGAGTCTTTACATCTAGTTTCCTGATGCTGCTGGCCAAGCCAACTATAAAGTCTGCAGGAGGAGTCTTTACATCTAGTTTCCTGATGCTGCGGGTCAAGCCAACTATAAAGTCTGCAGGAGGAGTCTTTACATCTAGTTTCCTGATGCTGCTGGCCAAGCCAACTATAAAGTCTGCAGGAGGATTCTTTACATCTAGTTTCCTGATGCTGCTGGTCAAGCCAACTATAAAGTCTGCAGGAGGAGTCTTTACATCTAGTTTCCTGATGCTGCTGGTCAAGCCAACTATAAAGTCTGCAGGAGGAGTCTTTACATCTAGTTTCCTGATGCTGCTGGTCAAGCCAACTATAAAGGGCAATATGAATATCTGAATATGGGCAGTTCCCAGGAGTGATTGGCTGCTCACCTCTAGTTGTTGTTTCTTCTTGTAATCCTGATAATAATGCAGATATCTCACCTCTAGTTGTTGTTTCTTCTTGTAATCCTGATAATAATGCAGATATCTCACCTCTAGTTGTTGTTTCTTCTTGTAATCCTGATAATAATGCAGATATCTCACCTCTAGTTGTTGTTTCTTCTTGTAATCCTGATAATAATGCAGATATCTCACCTCTAGTTGTTGTTTCTTCTTGTAATCCTGATAATAATGCAGATATCTCACCTCTAGTTGTTGTTTCTTCTTGTAATCTTGATAATAATGCAGATATCTCACCTCTAGTTGTTGTTTCATCTTGTAATCCTGATAATAATGCAGATATCTCACCTCTAGTTGTTGTTTCTTCCTGTAATCCTGATAATAATGCAGATATCTCACCTCTAGTTGTTGTTTCTTCTTGTAATCCTGATAATAATGCAGATATCTCACCTCTATTTGTTGTTTCTTCCTGTAATCCTGATAATAATGCAGATATCTCACCTCTAGTTGTTGTTTCTTCCTGTAATCCTGATAATAATGCAGATATCTCACCTCTAGTTGTTGTTTCTTCTTGTAATCCTGATAATAATGCAGATATCTCACCTCTAGTTGTTGTTTCTTCTTGTAATCCTGATAATAATGCAGATATCTCACCTCTAGTTGTTGTTTCTTCTTGTAATCCTGATAATAATGCAGATATCTCACCTCTAGTTGTTGTTTCTTCTTGTAATCCTGATAATAATGCAGATATCTCACCTCTAGTTGTTGTTTCTTCTTGTAATCCTGATAATAATGCAGATATCTCACCTCTAGTTGTTGTTTCTTCTTGTAATCCTGATAATAATGCAGATATCTCACCTCTAGTTGTTGTTTCTTCTTGTAATCCTGATAATAATGCAGATATCTCACCTCTAGTTGTTGTTTCTTCTTGTAATCCTGATAATAATGCAGATATCTCACCTCTAGTTGTTGTTTCTTCTTGTAATCCTGATAATAATGCAGATATCTCACCTCTAGTTGTTGTTTCTTCTTGTAATCCTGATAATATTGCAGATATCTCACCTCTAGTTGTTGTTTCTTCTTGTAATCCTGATAATAATGCAGATATCTCACCTCTAGTTGTTGTTTCTTCTTGTAATCCTGATAATAATGCAGATATCTCCCCTCTAGTTGTTGTTTCTTCTTGTAATCCTGATAATAATGCAGATATCTCACCTCTAGTTGTTGTTTCTTCTTGTAATCCTGATAATAATGCAGATATCTCACCTCTAGTTGTTGTTTCTTCCTGTAATCCTGATAATAATGCAGATATCTCACCTCTAGTTGTTGTTTCTTCTTGTAATCCTGATAATAATGCAGATATCTCACCTCTAGTTGTTGTTTCTTCTTGTAATCCTGATAATAATGCAGATATCTCACCTCTAGTTGTTGTTTCTTCTTGTAATCCTGATATTAATGCAGATATCTCACCTCTAGTTGTTGTTTCTTTTTGTAATCCTGATAATAATGCAGATATCTCACCTCTAGTTGTTGTTTCTTCTTGTAATCCTGATAATAATGCAGATATCTCACCTCTAGTTGTTGTTTCTTTTTGTAATCCTGATAATAATGCAGATATCTCACCTCTAGTTGTTGTACTCTTCTTGTGGTTACATTTCCATTGAATTCACAGCAAATTGCAGCCCAACCCGCTTGTTCTACTGCTCAGTAGCAGCAGTGTGGCTCAGTTGGTAGAGCATGGTGTTTACAACGCCAGCATGGTGTGTTATACATACTGGCCTTCCCCGTGGCTCAGTTGGTAGAGCATGGTGTTTACAACGCCAGCATGGTGTGTTATACATACTGGCCTTCCCTGTGGCTCAGTTGGTAGAGCATGGTGTTTGCAACGCCAGGGTTGTGGGTTTGATTCCCACGGGGGGCCAGCACAAAAAATGCATGAAAATGAAATTAAATGTATGCATTCACTACTGTAAGTCGCTCTGGATAAGAGCATCTGCTAAATGACTAAATTTAGCAGACTAAATGTACCTTCAATAACTGGATGGTTTGACAACATTTGTTTTGGAGCGTTTTTTCATTCACACTAAAGTTTTTTTAACAAATTATTTTTGCCTCTGCCATTGTTTCGTCTCAAGATTCACACCAGTATTGGTGTTTTCTATTCCGGGTTTTAATGAGCACCATTAGACCAACAGCATGTGTTCATACTGAACCTAATCAGGATTAACCCAGGTGTTCATACTGAACCTAATCAGGATTAACCCAGGTGTTCATACTGAACCTAATCAGGATTAACCCAGGTGTTCATACTGAACCTAATCAGGATTAACCCAGGTGTTCTCATTTAGGCTTACTTACCTGACTCCAGTCTCCGACTAACTAAGCCTAATTTAAGCCACGTTCAGGAAATCTACTTAAATGTCCTAGTTTATCTAGTCCTGGCTGAATCTAAACCCTGCAGGGTCTGAATGAAACCCAATGTCCAGTGGGATTGATCTGTTTGATCCAATTGTTTGTTTCAGTTTTTAGTTGTTGAATCCTTTGACGTATTGTTGATTTCAAAACCTTTCAGTTTCAACAAATGCACTGGGTTGGTTGAAAAGTGATACTGTTTTGACATAGTGGAAGATACACTGAATTGATACTGTTTTTCATACTAAGATGGACTAAAATACGTGTTCATTGGTTATGCAAGAGGGCGGCAGGTAGCCTAGTGGTTAGAGCTGACAATGTAAACATATGTTGTTCTGCCCCTGAACAAGGCAGTTAACCCACTGTTCCCTGGTAGGCAATCATTTTAAATAAGAATTTGTTCTTAACTGAATTGTCTAATTAAATAAAGGTTAAATAAAATAAAAAAATAATTAAGTCTGTTGATTGGTCAGTCATTGGGTTCCTTTGTTTTGCAATATGTTCAAATCAAGCTTTATTTATACAGCACATTTCAGACATGGATGCAACGCAATGGCTTCACAGGAAAAAACAATGAAAATAAACAGAAATATTTATATTATATATATCACAACAAACATAAGATTAACAACTGAAAGACTAACAAGCACCCTGAAGAAAATCCAAGCCAGCACAGGTGTAACACATTCTGACTAACGAGCTAGACGTGCTAACGAGCTAGACGTGCTAACGAGCTAGACGTGCTAACGAGCTAGACGTGCTAACGAGCTAGACGTGCTAACGAGCTAGACGTGCTAACGAGCTAGACGTGCTAGCGTCCAACCTCAAAACATAAATGGAAAAACCAAAGCCTGTGTAACACCTTCCCCCTTAAGACAACAAATATATCCTATATTTTTGTTGGACAAGTTTGCTCACCATCAACAGAAAACAACTTCTATTTCACATTATAATCAACTACAATGACTAGGTCTTCTACAATATACACATGGTGTCTACTGGCTGTCAACAATTAAAAACAAAAAACCCACATATTTCTAAATAATAATATACAATCATATAATTTCTATAGAATCCTAAAACTCACTAGCTTCTAGAACTCTCGTCTTCCTAAAACTCACTAGCTTCTAGAACTCTCGTCTTCCTAAAACTCACTAGCTTCTAGAACTCTCGTCTTCCTAAAACTCACTAGCTTCTAGAACTCTCGTCTTCCTAAAACTCACTAGCTTCTAGAACTCTCGTCGCCTTGGAACGAGCCCAAACAAAACTCACCTCCAATATGGAAAAACGTGCAGTCAAAATAAATTGTGAACCATGGCAACACAATGGCTAAACGCAAAACTTTTTGAATGCCAACCCTTGAGACAATCAGCAACCAAGTTGTCCTTAACTCCTGCAATATCTGTAGTAACTTTCCACCTCACTGTGGAGCTTCTCTCTCTTTTCAGGGTTCACTAGATAGGCATGTTGTTGGATCGGGGCCCAGTCCCCAATGTCATGCTCTAGTACATTTGGGTTGGCACATCTGAGAATGAATCCTGATATTCTAAAAGCAGGGCAACAATGTTAATATAATTGTACCAAAAAAATTGTCAGTTGGTTGCATAAATATATATCATTACTAAATGTTACATGAAATGTAAATATGAAATATTTGGTTGCATAGTCTACTTTCAACAGCTTTTCAATGACATGTTGCTAGATGGGATATCCCCAATGTCAAAACCCAGTTTTAACGTGTCCAAATCAATAACCAATATGCAGAAATAGTTTGGGATAAATTGAAAACCTAAACATAAAATGTGCTATATACACAAACATCTGCCACAATAATCATATTACTTGTAATTTTTTAAACAAGCACCTTATAAACTGCACAAGCACCAAAAACACTTGTTTTGACAAGTAGCAATAAATCACTGATATCGATTAGGGAAAGGTTGATATCGATTAGAAATCAGGTTGTACGTGATGTTGAAACTGGCACAACTAAACACATGGAAATGGGAGATATATTTTACCTCACTGGTTAGAGGACAACCTGCAGAAGACAGTCAGCTACATCTTGGAGTGATGCATTAACATTTAGGGGTCGCTTAACAAAGGAACACAACACTTATTTGTCATCACTCATTAATATCATGTTGAAATCAATTGCAGAGGGGAGATGAGGTTGCACGTCCCATTAAAACTAACAGCTCAAAAACCACACGGAATCAGGGAATAATGTGTACATCACTGGTTAGAGGACAACTTGTAGAAAACAGATCGCTACATATTGAAGTGTTGCATTTTGATTCAAGTTGGTCATCAATGTGGTAAGTGTAACGAAACACTATTTTTGTTAGTCACTTTTTGTTAAATCACATAAATAGTACTCTTCCATTTCAGAGCCTGGATTTTCCCCCTGAGGCTAATATCCATATCATGCTGAAATCAATAGAACAGGGGGCAAACGTTTAGGGTTCTACATTGTGACATCATTAAAATACTGCTACTACAATGTTAAAAACATTCTACATTGTGACATTAATTCATTGATATCATGAAACAACTCCATGTATTTTCTGATGTTTAGTCAGAGATCTTTTATCAGATTATCTTTGGTCACACTGATCACAGCTGAGGTTTCTCTGTATGTGTTAAATGGTGTGTAGTCTGCTTGCTAGACGTAGTAAAACTCTTCCCACTTTGAGCACAGCTATAAGATTTCTCTCCTGTGTGTGTTTTCTCTGGTGTGACATCAGGCTGGTTGACTGAGTAAAACTCTTCCCACATTGAGTACAGCTATAAGGTTTCAATCCTGTGTGTTCTCTGGTGTTTAGTCAGACAGCTTGACGCAGTAAAGCTCTTCCCACATTGAGCACAGCTATAAGGTTTATCTCCTGTGTGTGTTCTCTGGTGTATAGTCAGACTGCTAGATGTAGCAAAACTCTTGCCACATTCATCACAGCTATACGATTTCTCTCCTGTGTGTGTTCTCTGGTGTACAGTCAGATGGCTAGAAGCAGTAAAGCTCTTCCCACATTGAGTACAGCTATAAGGTTTCTCTCCTGTGTGTGTTCTCTGATGCTTAGTCAGACAGCTAGAAGCAGTAAAGCTCTTCCCACATTGAGCACAGCTATAAGGTTTCTCTCCTGTGTGGATTCTCTGATGAATTTTAATGCCTGCTGATGAGGTGAATCTCTTCCCACAGTCAGAGCAGCGGTGAGTTCTCTTCCCTGTGGGTCTCTGCTGGTGTTTCTTGAGGTGTTCTGATCTGGAGAGACTCTTCTCTGCCTTGTCAGCATCATGAGGTTGTTGAGGCTCCCCAGAGGATCCGCGATAGTCCCGTCTCTCTCCTGTGTGAACAAAGTCAGACAGATGGTTAAAGGACCACAACAGCGGTAATCCACTGTTTATTTGAGGTAAAAGGTGATGACCAGATCATACCCATGAAGTTGTACAACAATTGACGTCTGTGAAATTATTTGACAATTAAGACAGTCAACTTAGCAACAATCCTATTTTGTCTTGTTTTCACATTAGTAATAACTAGAAATAAGTTATTAAAGTTGTTGAAACTCTAAGCAGTGTGCCAGATGACTTTTGGTCTCCAAAATAGGCCCCTTTCTGTGTTTGCTAAAATTGCAGCACGAGGGCAATGCACACACAATTTGATTGCAGAAACACCTCCACTATTGTCTTAAAATGAGCAACAATAGTCATATTTAGTCTTGTTTTCACATTATTAGTAACATCGATGATTGCAGGCTAGAAATAAGTTAAAGTTGTTGAAACCCTAAGCAGTGTGCCAGACGACTTTTGGTCTCCAATATAGGCCCCTTTCTGTGTTTGCTAAAATTGCGGCACGAGGGCAATTTGGTTGTAGAAACTCCTCCCTGCTAATGAGGAAACCGATAGTTATGGATGTAGTATATCTGGTAATGAGGAAACCACTAGTTATGGATGTAGTATATCTGGTAATGAGGAAACCACTAGTTATGGATGTAGTATATCTGCTAATGAGGAAACCACTAGTTATGGATATAGTATATCTGCTAATGAGGAAACCACTAGTTATGGATGTAGTATATCTGGTAATGAGGAAACCACTAGTTATGGATGTAGTATATCTGGTCATGAGGAAACCACTGGTTATGGATGTAGTATATCTGCTAATGAGGAAACCACTAGTTATGGATGTAGTATATCTGGTAATGAGGAAACCGCTAGTTATGGATGTAGTATATCTGGTAATGAGGAAACCGCTAGTTATGGATGTAGTATATCTGGTAATGAGGAAACCACTGGTTATGGATGTAGTGTTACGTTCCCCAGTTTCTGTGTTGTAGTTTGTGTTTCAGGTAATGGCTTCCTGAAGTTCTCCAAGCAGCTGATTGGTCGGCCCCATTGCTGATTGGAGAGCTGACCCCTCCCCCTCGTCAGGACGCAGCTGTCTCCAATTAACAACCCCACCTAAAGCTATATAAGCCAGTGTTCTGTTGAAAGAGAGAGATCATTGCAGGGAGATATTTGCTGAGAGAGGAGGTTGATGGCAGAGGGTGATATATATTGGTTGTTTCTCAGAAAGAGAATTTGCTATGTACTTAGTTAGCTGTTGCTGAGAAACATTATTATGTTCTGTGTTCGTTTGTTGCTCAGAGAGAGAGCTTCTTTAATGTCCTGAGTTTTTCTCAGTTTAGTTGTGAAATTGTTTGTTATTCTGTTTCCTTTGTTTCCCAGGGGGGAAGGGGAAGGCACCTAGGGAGTGCTTAGGCAAGAGGCCCGCGGGCATACATATACCCGTAGTAGTTTGCTGTCTATGCACACTAGGAAAGACCTGGGCGGACCATCCCCCTGTATTTTGGTTAGTGCACCAGGTGGTGGTAGTTAGGTAAGTAGTGGGTAGGCAGGTAAGGTAGGAGAGGGGGCTTTGATATTTACTTTCTTTGCTTTGGTTCCGTCCAGCCCCTTTTCCCCAACCTTGTGAAGGAATAAATTCATAGTAAATGGTATTCTCTGCCTTTTGTCATCCTTGCTCACACCTACACTTCCCTACCTTTGTCACACCACGGAGAGTTAAGTTGTAGCAGGGTGTTGCGTTCCCTCTTTCTAGAGGCGTGCGTAACATAATGGGGGCTCATCCGGGATTCCATTAAACCCACCGAACCCTGCTGCACTGAGCTCTCTGTGATTTGTGATTGAGGTGTGATGGTAGGTTGTGAGTTTGGGTGACTAGTTTAGTTTGTGTGTGTTCAGTGGACTTCTGTGTACAAGATGTCTGCCTCAGCCATCTCCAAGTTTTTTGAAGCGCCCTCTATTGATTCTTTGGTGAGGTTTCGGAAAGCAGACCTTTTAGCTGTCGCTGACCATTATGGATTTGTTATCCCTGAGAAAGCCCTAAAGGCTGAGCTTTTGGTGCTAGTCAGGGAGGGTTTAGTGAGAGAACACATTCTTTCATTGAAAGATGATGAGAGGGAGGCTTCAGGAGAGGAGACGGGTAGACCTTCCGATGCCAAGTCGGCGGACAGGGCGGAGGAAGGGGTTGCTCGTACCCCCTTTACATTGCCCCGATTCGATCCTTTATCTTCTGCTTCAGGTCATTCAGGCGGGACCGCTAGGCTGAAGGTGAGGCTGGCCCGGTTAGAAATGGAGCAAAAAGATAAAGAGAGACAGATGAATTTTGATCTTGAAATTACGAGAATGGAAATTGACAAGGAGGTGAGGATCCGACAACTGGAGCTAGACGCTGGCTCCAGTGCGACTCCACAAGCTGCTTATCATCAAGCCCACTTTGATGTAAGTAAAAATATAGCTTTCGTCCCTCCATTCCGAGAGTCGGAAGTTGATTCCTATTTCTCTGCTTTTGAGCGTGTGGCCGCTGCGCTACATTGGCCACTTGAGGTTTGGCCACTCCTGTTACAATGTAAATTGTCTGGGAAAGCCCAGGAAGTAGTAGCTCTCTCCCTGGAAGACAGTTTACAGTATGATATAGTTAAAACTACCGTGTTGCGGGCTTATGAGTTAGTGCCTGAAGCTTATAGACAGCGCTTCAGGAACCACAAAAAAACATCTCAACGTACTTTTGTTGAGTTTGCAAGGGACAAAGAGTCTCTGTTTAATCGCTGGTGTTCAGCCAGCAAAGCTAACACCTTTGCTGATATTCGGGAGTTGATGCTGTTGGAGGATTTTAAAAGCAACCTCCCTGATAGAATTGTTGTTCATTTAAATGAACAGAAAGTGGTGACGTTGGCCCAGGCAGCAGTGTTGGCAGATGAGTACGCTTTGACACACAAGACTGTCTTTGGTGCACCTCGTTTTGAAGGCCGAACGATTACGTCATCAGTGCCTCGTTCAGGTCGCTTTTCCTCTGATAACCCTAAGCCTTTTCATGAGATCCGTGAATGTTTTTACTGTCACCAAAAGGGTCATGTGATTGCGGACTGCCCGGTTTTGAAAAATAAATCGACACAGTCCCTGTCACCGTCCCCAAAAATGAAAAGTGTGGGTTTAGTCAAGTCTATGGCTCGTCCGTTGGACCGAGATATTGATTCAGCATTTGAGAAACCAGATCCTGTCTATGCTCCGTTTATATCTGCCGGTTGTGTTTCCTTAACTGGAGAACAAGCTGATGGAAAGCCTATACGAATCTTACGAGACACCGGGGCGGCGCAGTCAGTAATCGTTACTGATGCTTTACCCTGGTCCTCTGAAACGTATTGTGGCTCTCATGTCATATTACAGGGGATAGAGACAAAAACAGTACCTGTACCATTACACTGGGCCCACTTAGTGTCAGACTTGGTATCTGGACGTTTCCGTGTTGGTGTAGTGTCTACACTGCCAGTAAAAGGAGTCACATTGTTACTAGGGAATGATATCGCTGGTAGTAATGTCACTCCTGTGTTAGAGGTAGTAGACAACCCAGAAATCAGAACTACAGATGAGAAATTGGTTCAAGCATTTCCACATGTTTTTCCAGCTTGTGTGTTAACCTGTTTGGGCTAGGGGGCAGTATTGAGAATTTTGGAAAAAATATGTGCCCATTTTTAACTGCCTCCTACACCAACTCAGAAGCTAGAATATGCATATTATTGTTCAGGTTTGGATAGAAAACACCCTAAAGTTTCTAAAACTGTTTGAATGGTGTCTGTGAGTATAACAGAACTCCTATGGCAGGCAAAAACCTGACAAGGTTTCATGCAGGAAGTGGCCTGTCTGACAAGGAGTCGTGCGTCTTGCATCTGTTTATTGAAAAGTAAGGATCTTAGCTGTAATGTGACAATTCCTAGGGCTCCAATAGGCTCTCAGAACCCGCGAAATACCTGAAGGTTGACGAGGCGGCCTCTGGCTGAAACAAATTATCGCCTTTGGTAAGTGGCCGATCAGAGGACCATTGAATGAGGCGCATGCACGATTCGCCCCCATGGAGAAATTTAATTCGGCTGTTTAGGCTCATTGCAGATTCCCGGTCGGAATATTATCGCTTTTCTACGAGATAAATGGCATAAAAATTGGTTTTAAACAGCGGTTGACATGCTTCGAAGTACGGTAATGGAATATTTAGACATTTTTTGTCACGCCATGCGCCAGACCGTGATGTAGCATTCTGATAGTGTCTAGAACTCACAAACAAAATGTCGCTGTTTGGATATAACGATGGATTATTTGGGACCAAACCTACATTTGTTTTTGAAGTAGAAGTCCTGGCAGTGTATTCTGACGAAGAACAAGAAAGGTAAGAACATTTTTCTTATAGGAAATGTGATTATGGTGAAGGCTGAACTGGGTGGGTGTCTAAATAGCTAGCCCTGTGATGCTGGGCTATGTACTTAGATTATTGCAAAATGTGCTTCATCCGAAAAGCTATTTTAAAATCGGACATATCGGGTGCATAAAGGAGTAATGTATCTATAATTCTTAAAATAATTGTTCTGCTTTTTGTGAACGTTTATCGTGAGTAATTTAGCAAACTGTTAGTAAATTCCCCGGAAGTTTGCGGGGGGTATGCTTTTTCTGAACGTCACATGCTAATGTAAAAAGCTGGTTTTTGATATAAATATGAACTTGATTGAACAGACATGCATGTATTGTATAACATAATGTCCTAGGTGTGTCATCTGATGAAGATCATAAAAGGTTAGTGCTGCATTTAGCTGTGGTTTGGGTTTATGTGACATGATATGCTAGCTTGAAAAATGGGTGTCTGATTATTTCTGGCTGGGCACTCTCCTGACATAATCTAATGTTTTGCTTTCGTTGTAAAGCCTTTTTGAAATCGGACAGTGTGGTTAGATTAACGAGATTCTTGTCTTTAAATAGCTGTAAAATAGTCATATGTTTGAGAAATTGAAGTAATAGTATTTCAAACGATTCAAAAATCGCGCCACTGGATTGAAGTGGCTGTTACGTAGGTGGGACGAATTCGTCCCACATGCGCCAGAGAGGTTAACGAGGGCGCAATCTCGCAAGCTAGGAGATGTGGTGGATTTGGCTAGTTCCATTTTTGAGAAGGTTGAGGTAGAAGACAATGCACTGAGTATTCCTTCTGAAATGCCGACAGTTTTTACCCCCGTAAAAACTAAGGCAGGGGAAAGCGAAATCGCGCCCCAATTACATGACGTTCTTTTGTCTGTCACCCCCGAGAAGGTGATTGAATGTCAAAAGGGAGACATCAGTCTTCGCAAGTGTTTTGCTTCGGTAATTTCCATTGAGGAAGCTAAAACTAAAGAGACTGCCTACTTTATGGAAGCAGGAGTTTTGATGTGTAAATGGGCAGCTCATGACACCGTTAGTGACTGGAGTGAAGTGTGTCAGGTGGTTGTTCCTACACCGTTCCAACAGCAGGTGTTGTCACTCGCCCATGACCAGGCGTGGTCCGGACACTTAGGGATCACAAAGACTTATAACCGAGTCCTTCGACACTTTTTTGGCCAGGTTTGAAGTCTGACGTTGTCCAATTCTGTAAAACATGCCACGTATGTCAACTCACTGGGAAAGCGAATCAAACAGTTCCTTGTGCGCCGCTCTGCCCGATTCCTGTGGTGGGGGAACCGTTTGAAAAAGTGATAATTGATTGTGTAGGTCCGTTGCCGAAAACCAGGTCAGGTAACCAGTTCTTACTAACAATAATGTGCAGTGCTACTCGATACCCATAGGCTATCCCTCTCCGTACAATAACGGCTAAGACTGTGGTTTAAGGCACTAGTGAAGTTCTCTACGTTTGGACTCCCTAAAGTAATCCAAACTGATCAGTGATCCAACTTTGTCAAAGCTGTTCTCTAATGAGTTAAAGACGCTGTGTATTTCCCATCAGGTCTCCAGTTCGTATCATCCGGAGAGTCAAGGGGCTCTCGAACGCTGGCATCAGACGCTGAAGGCAATGCTACGCAAGTATTGCATGGATACCAGTACCAATTGGGATGAGGGGGTGCCCTTTGTCCTATTTGCTATTAGGGAAACAATACAAGAGTCCTTAGGGTTCAGCCCTGCTGACCTTGTGTTTGGACACACCCCACGGGGTCCGCTAAAAGTTTTGAAGGAGCATATCTTATCTCCTACACCCAGTAGCGCCCCTAAAAATGTGTTGGATTATGTCAGTAAGATGCGGGAAAGACTGCACGCTGCATGTGCGTTAGCCCAAAAGTCTCTCTCCTCTACTCAAAAACGCATGAAGTTGCATTATGACAAAAAGGCTATTGGCCGTTCTTTTGCACCAGGGGATCAAGTTTTAGTTTTGTTGCCAATCCCTGGCTCATCTCTGTCAGCACGTTTTTCTGGACCATATCTTGTGGAAAAGAAACTCAGTGACACCAATTATGTGATAAAGACCCCAGATCGGAGGCGTTCTTCCCGAGTGTGTCATGTTAACATGCTGAAAGCATATTATGTGCGTGATTCTCCCAACAGCTCCTCAAGTAAGCCGGTCCAGTCCGCCGTCTCCAGTGTGGCTGCGGTGGTGCTGAAGCCTGGCTGGGATCTAGAGGATAAGGAGGACGGGTTGGAGTTGCGCCATACGTTACAGCAATGTGAACGTTTATGTAATTCAGAGATTCTGAAAAAGTTACCCTCTCAAATGGAACATTTGGATAAAGATCAAACTAAGGATCTTATCTTATTGATAAACAGTTTTCTCACTGTGTTTCAGAATGTTCCAAGTCGCACGTCCATCTTGGAACATGATGTGGATGTGGGGAACGCTGTTCCTATAAGTCAGCATCCGTACCGGGTTAATGCAAAGAAAAGGGAGGTAATGAAAAGTGAGGTAGCTTATTTATTACAGAATGACATGGCAAAACCCAGTAACAGCTCCTGGAGTTCCCCGTGTATTCTTGTTCCTAAGCCTGACGGTACGTCTCGCTTATGTACGGACTATCGTTGAGTAAATGCCGTTACAAATTCTGATTGTTTTCCTCTACCTCGCTTAGATGACTGCATTGATAGAATTGGCTCTGCTGCTTACGTTAGTAAATTAGATTTGCTAAAAGGTTATTGACAGGTGCCTCTGACCTCTCGAACTTCTGACATCTCGGCTTTCATTACGCCAGATAACTTCGTACAATATACTGTGATGCCCTTTGGAATGTGTAATGCACCTGCTACTTTTCAGCGGCTAGTTAAAACCTCTTACATCTAGACGTTCCGCTAGCGGAACACCTGCTCCAATATCCAATGATGGGCGTGGCGCGAATTACAAATTCCTCAAAAATCCCAAAACTTCAATTTTTCAAACATATGACTATTCTACACCATTTTTAAAGAAAAGACTCTCCTTTATCTAACCACACTGTCCGATTTCAAAAAGGCTTTACAGCGAAAGCAAAACATTAGATTATGTCAGCAGAGTACCCAGCCAGAAATAATCAGACACCCATTTTTCAAGCTAGCATATAATGTCACAAAAAACAAAACCACAGCTAAATGCAGCACTAACCTTTGATGATCTTCATCAGATGACACGCATAGGACATTATGTTATACAATACATGTTTTGTTCAATCAAGTTCATATTTATATCAAAAAACAGCTTTTTACATTAGCATGTGACGTTCAGAACTAGCATTCCCACCGAACACTTCCGGTGAATTTACTAAATTACTCACGATAAACGTTCACAAAAAACATAAATTATTTTTAGAATTATAGATACAGAACTCCTTTATGCACTCGCTATGTCCAATTGTAAAATAGCTTTTCGGTGAAAGCACATTCTGCAATATTCTGAGTAGATAGCCCAGCCATCACGGCTAGCTATTTTGACACCCACCAAGTTTGACCCTCACCAAACTCCGATTTACTATTAGAAAAGTTTGATTACCTTTCCTGTTCTTCGTCAGAATGCACTCCCAGGACTTCTACTTCAATAACAAATGTTGGTTTGGTTCAAAATAATCCATAGTTATATCCAAATAGCGGCGTTTTGTTCGTGCGTTCAAGACACTATCCAAGGGTGATGAAGGGTTACGCGCCCGACGCGTTTCGTGACAAAAAATTCTAAATATTCCATTACCGTACTTCGAAGCATGTCAACCGCTGTTTAAAATCAATTTTTATGCTATTTTTCTCGTGAAAAAGCGATAATATTCCGACCGGGAGTCGTTGTTTTTGTTCAAAGACGAAATAATAAAAACATGGGGTCGCCTCGTACACGCGCCTCCAGTCTCTGTTCTCTGATCGACCACTATCTAAATGCGCTAATGTTTTTCAGCCATGGCCTGCAATGCCACTATTCAGCTTTTTGCCGCCTTCTGAGAGCGTTAGAAAATGTCACGTCATGCCAGAGATTCCCTGTTTTGGTTAGAAATGATCAAGAAGGCCAAGAAATGGTCAGAGAGGGCGCTTCCTGTTTGGAATCTTCTCAGGTTTTGGCCTGCCAAATAAGTTCTGTTATACTCACAGACACCATTCAAACAGTTTTACAAACTTTGGAGTGTTTTCTATCCAAAGCTAATAATTATATGCATATTCTAGTTTCTGGGCAGGAGTAATAATCAGATTAAATCGGGTACGTTTTTTATCCGGCCGTGAAAATACTGCCCCCTATCCATAACAGGTTAAACACTACAACCAGTAAAATGCTCTTTGGCTATCTTTGCCATCAGCCTGACAATAAGGGTTTGGACACAAAGTTTTTAACCATTAGGCCCATAACTTCACCTAACAAAACATAGACCTACTGTAGGACCCATAACTTCACCTAACAAAACATAGACCTACTGTAGGACCCATAACTTCACCTAACAAAACATAGACCTACTGTAGGACCCATAACTTCACCTAACAAAACATAGACCTACTGTAGGACCCATAACTTCACCTAACAAAACATAGACCTACTGTAGGACCCATAACTTCACCTAACAACATAGACCTACTGTAGGACCCATAACTTCACCTAACAAAACAGACCTACTGTAGGACCCATAACTTCACCTAACAAAACATAGACCTACTGTAGGACCCATAACTTCACCTAACAAAACATAGACCTACTGTAGGACCCATAACTTCACCTAACAACATAGACCTACTGTAGGACCCATAACTTCACCTAACAACATAGACCTACTGTAGGACCCATAACTTCACCTAACAATAACATAGACCTACTGTAGGACCCATAACTTCACCTAACAAAAACATAGACCTACTGTAGGACCCATACCTTCACCTAACAACATAGACCTACTGTAGGACCCATAACTTCACCTAACAACATAGACCTACTGTAGGACCCATAACTTCACCTAACAATAACATAGACCTACTGTAGGACCCATAACTTCACCTAACAATAACATAGACCTACTGTAGGACCATAACTTCACCTAACAATAACATAGACCTACTGTAGGACCCATAACTTCAACTAACAACATAAACCTACTGTAGAACCCATA
This sequence comes from Salmo trutta, assembly GCF_901001165.1. Taxonomy (NCBI): domain Eukaryota; kingdom Metazoa; phylum Chordata; class Actinopteri; order Salmoniformes; family Salmonidae; genus Salmo; species Salmo trutta. Next base: position 158,030 of record NW_021822729.1, read on the forward strand.
AATTCACCTAACAACAACATAGACCAACTGTAGGACCCAAAACATCACCGAACAGCAACATAGACCTACTGTCGGCCGCATAACTGCACCTAACATAGACCTACTGTAGGACCCATAACTTCACATAACAACAACATAGACCTACTGTAGGACCCATAACTTCACCTAAAAACATAAGCCAACTGTAGGACCCGTAACTTCATCAAACAACAACATAGATCTACTGTAGGACCCATAACTTCACCTAACAACATAGACCTACTGTAGAACCCATAACTTCACCTAACAACATAGACCTACTGTAGAACCCATAACTTCACCCAACAACATAGACCTACTGTTGATAGAAGAATTTATGTTTAAAGTAATGACTAAAGTATTCCATCCTGAAAACTGTAGAACTGTATGACATGTGTTAAGATCATAAGACTATAATCTGATGATGATGTGTGTGTTGAAGACTTGTAAATAGTATTCATTTATTGAGTTAATGTTGAATAATAGAAGGGAACATTCAACATTTATGAGTGTGTTTCAAAGTAGGTTAGAGAAATATTGACCATTAGGAGGGAACATGTCTGTGAGGGTTTGTAGGAAACAAGTTGATCTATTTCTCTGAAGAAATAGGCGAGACTGAGCTCCGAGAAGGGAAGTAAGCCAGGCGCTGCGAAACCACAGAGGTTTCCTGTTTTGAGCTAGACTTGTCAGTTGCAGACATGAAGATAGAGGAAACCAGTTAGACAGAAGAAGCTATCAAAGTAGAACATTGCGACAGAGTTAATGAGGAGGGCATTTATAAAGTGAATGATATAACCAAATGTGAGGTATAAAAGGCTATGTGCATTGTATGATTTTCAGAGAGCTCTCAGAATAAAGGACTGATCTATTGCAGACTGAGACTTTGTCTAATTCTTCATTAACCAGAGCCTTACAACCTCTGGGAATTGGTCAAAGCTTGAGTGATAGTTGAGTTCAACCATTGAGATCGCAAAATTCTCGTGACAGAAGGACCTCAGCGTTACTCTGGACCCTGATCTCTCTTTTGACGAACATAAAGACTGTTTCAAGGACAGCTTATTTCCATCTACGTAACATTGCAAAAATCAGAAATGTTCTGTCCAAAAATGATGCAGAAAAATGTATCCATGCTTTGTCACTTCTAGGTTAGACTACTGCAATGCTCTACTTTCCGGCTACCTGGATAAAGCACTAAATAAACTTCAGTTAGTGCTAAATACGGCTGCTAGAATCTTGACTAGAACCAAAAAATTGGATCATATTACTCCAGTGCTAGCCTCTCTACACCGGCTTCCTGTTAAGGCAAGGGCTGATTTCAAGGTTTTACTGCGAACCTACAAAGCATTACATGGGCTTGCTCCTACCTATTTGGTCCTGCCCTACATACCTACACGTACGCTATGGTCACAAGACACAGGCCTCCTAATTGTCTGTAGAATTTCTAAGCAAACAGCTGGAGACAGGGCTTTCTCCTATAGAGCTCCATTTTTATGGAATGGTCTGCCTACCCATGTGAGAGACGCAGACTCGATCTCAACTTTTAAGTCTTTATTGAAGACTCATCTCTTCAGTAGGTCCTATGATTGAGTGTAGTCTGGCCCAGGAGTGTGAAGGTGAATGGAAAGGCACTGGAGCAACGACCCGCCCTTGCTGTCTCTGCCTGACAGGTTCCCCTCTCTCCTCTGGGATTCTTTGCCTCTAAACCTATTACAGGGGCTGAGTCACTGGCTTACTGGTGCTCTTCCATGCCGTCCCTAGGAGGGGTGCGTCACTTCAGTGGGTTGAGTCACTGATGTGGTCTTCCTGTCTGGGTTGGCGCCCCCCCCCCCCTTGGGTTGTGCCGTGGCGGAGATCTTGGTGGGCTATAATCAGCCTTGTCTCAGGATGGTAAGTTGGTGGTTGAAGATATTCCTCTAGTGGTGTGGGGGCTGTGTTTTGGCAAAGTGGGTGGGGTTATATCCTGCCTGTTTGACCCTTTCCGGGGGTATCATCGGATGGGGCCACAGTGTCTCCTGATCCCTCCTGTCTCAGCCTCCAGTATTTATGCTGCAGTAGTTTATGTGTCGGGGGGCTAGGATCAGTCTGATATATCTGGAGTAGTTATCCTGTCTTATCCGGTGTCCTGTGTGAATTTAAGTATGGTCTCTCTAATTCTATCTTTCTTTCTCTCTCGGAGGACCTGAGCCCTAGGACCATGCCTCAAGACTACCTGGCATGATGACTCCTTGCTGTCCCCAGTCCACATGGCCGTGCTGCTGCTCCAGTTTCAACTGTTCTGATGTGCAACCTGTCCCAGACCTGCTGTTTTCAACTCTCTAGAGACAGCAGGAGCGGTAGAGATACTCTCAATGATCAGCTATGAAAAGCCAACTGACATTTACTCCTGAGGTGCTGACCTGTTGCACCCTTGACAACTACTGTGATTATTATTATTTGACCATGCTGGTCATTTATGAACATTTGAACATCTTGGCCATGTTCTGTTATAATCTCCACCCGGCACAGCCAGAAGAGGACTGGCCACCCCTCATAGCCTGGTTCCTCTCTAGGTTTCTTCCTAGGTTTTGGCCTTTCTTGGGAGTTTTTCCTAGCCACCATGCTTCTACACCTGCATAGCTTGCTGTTTGGGGTTTTAGGCTGGGTTTCTGTACAGCACTTTGAGATATCAGCTGACGTAAGAAGGGCTACATAAATACATTTGATTGGATATGAAATTTGATTTAACAACAACATAGACCGACTGTAAGACCCATATCTTCAATTAACAACACAGACCTACTCTATGACCCATAACTTCACCTAGCAATAACACAGACCTACTCTAGGACCAATAACTTCAACTAACAACATAAACCTACTGTAGGACCCATATCTTCACCTAACAACATAAACCTACTGTAGGACCCATAACTTGTTCTAACAACAACATAGACCTACTGTAGTACCCATAACTTCACCTAACAACAACATAGACCTACTGTAGGACCCATAACTTCACCTAACAATAACATAGACCTACTGTAGGAACCATATCTTCACCTAACAACATAAACCGACTGTAGGACCCATAACCTCATCAAAAATCAACATAGACCAACTGTAGGACCCAATTTAATCCTATAATTGGCCTATAGTAGTCTGTACTTAACCTCTCTAGGGTAGGGGGCAGTATTTACACGGCCGGATAACAAAACGTACCCGATTTAATCTGGTTATTACTACTGCCCAGAAACTAGAATATGCATATAATTGTTTGATTTGGATAGAAAACACCCTAAAGTTTCTAAAACTGTTTGAATGGTGTCTGTGAGTATAACAGAACTCATTTGGCAGGCCAAAACCTGAGAAGATTCCAAACAGGAAGCGCTCTCTCTGACCATTTCATGGCCTTCTTGATCATCTCTAACCAAAACAGGGGATCTCTGGCATGACGTGACATTTTCTAACGCTCCCATAGGCTCTCAGAAGGCGCCAGAACGATGAATGGTGGCTTTGCAGGCCATGGCTGAAAAACATTAGCGCATTTGGATGGTGGTCGATCAGAGAACAATGAGACTGGAGGCACGTGCACGAGCCGACACCATGTTTACTTTCTCTCTCTTTGAACGAAAACAACGACTCCCGGTTGGAATATTATTGCTTTTTTTACGAGAAAAATAGCATAAAAATTGATTTTAAACAGCGGTTGACATGCTTCGAAGTACGGTAATGGAATATTTTGAATTTCTTTGTCACGAAACGCGTCGGGCGCGTCACCCTTCTTTACCCATCGGATAGTGTCTTGAAAGCACGAACAAAACGCCACTATTTGGATATAACGATGGATTATTTGGAACCAAACCAACATTTGTTATTGAAGTAGAAGTCCTGGGAGTGCATTCTGACGAAGACAGCAAAGGTAATAACATTTTTCTTACAGTAAATCTGACTTTGGTGAGTGCTAAACTTGCTGGGTGTCTAAATAGCTAGCCCTGTGATGCCGGGCTATCTACTTAGAATATTGCAAAATGTGCTTTCACCGAAAAGCTATTTTAAAATCGGACATATCGAGTGCATAGAGGAGTTCTGTATCTATAATTCTTAAAATAATTATGTTTTTTGTGAACGTTTATCGTGAGTAATTTAGTAAATTCACCGGCAGTGTTTCCTGTCGGAATGCTAGTCACATGCTAATGTAAAAAGCTGGTTTTTGATATAAATATGAACTTTATTGAACAAAACATGCATGTATTGTATAACATAATGTCCTAGGGTTGTCATCTGATGAAGATCATCAAAGGTTAGTGCTGCATTTAGCTGTGGTTTGGGTTTATGTGACATTATATGCTAGCTTGAAAAATGGGTGTCTGATTATTTCTGGCTGGGTACTCTGCTGACATAATCTAATGTTAGCCCATAGAGGTTAACTGACTTGTCTAGTTAAATAAAGGTTACATTTAAATACATTTAAAAAATAGAGTTTCATGACAAACCATTTTTTACAAATCCGGCAAGGCACCAATTTTGAGAAGGGTTTAAAACAAAGGTTTCAAACCAATTCATGAATGTAATTGAATCTAGGTATGTCTTGCCTTTAATGTAATGGCATGAAAAACAATTGGCTGAATATTATACAATGACTTATCAACAGCTCTAATAATTTGCCTCCACAGGAAATCTACACTGGCAGTTATAGAATATACTATATATCCTTGAAACCTGGTTAAACTATCATTATGACATCATGGATGAATTCTAGAATATACTATATAGCCTAGAAACCTGGTTAAACTATCATTATGACATCATGGATGAATACATTTGAGTGGTTACACTCCTCCTTCCCCCATCCCTCAGCTGTTTACCAAACCAAGCCTCTGGGCAGCCATTTTGTTACTGTTGAAAAAACCCACACAACCCAGCAATCTGAAGTTCATACAACAACAAAGCTGTCATTCCACCACTGTTTTGGTTAGAAGATGATTATGGGGTTGGAGAAATGTAACTACTTTCAAATTCATAGACAGACCTATGCATGCAAGGACTGACCATCCATGATATCAACATTATAGTTTTAACTATGTTGAGGCTATAAAGTGTTGGTTTACATTTCTAAACATTGGAGTAAAAAAAAGCTTATTTGGGGTTCTGATGGGGTACAACAGTTGACCTAAGCTCATGAGGCATGTGTTATATTCTTCAACAATCAATGGCTATAAATTATTAATTTAAAAGTCACAATATGGATGTAGCTATTGCATATTTCCGCTTTAACACCACACATCAGTTCAACAACTGCAGAGTTTGTGCCTCTGTCTTTAAGACAGTACTTACTAGTGTTAATCAGGGAACGGTTTCTCAAAACCATCTTATGGCTAAGTTCACCGTTAGAACCATTGGACGCCTTAAGATGCGTTTGGGAAACCGGGTCCAGATGACTGTTACATCGATAAAGGAGGAAACTGGACATCTCCCCCTCTTCCTCTTTCACTCCATAAACTGCATCCTCCTCTTCTTTTACTGTAACATCCTCCTCCTCTTTCACTCTGAACGCGTCTTTTTCTTCGTTCACAGTAACGGCCTCACCCTCTACTTCTTGTTTTACTGTGATGTCCTCATCTTCTTTAGCAGGAGAGTAGCTCAGTAACCGCATGGTCGGGGATGTTAGCTAGCTAGCTAGGCTAATGCTAACTTAACCAGCCCGCTAGCTGAATAATAACAACAACACCGTAAATATGAAATTAAATCGGATAACTAACTAGACGACAAAAGTGGGTTTAAAACACAGAGGCTAATATACACTAACGCGTCTAAAGAGCTTTATCGGTTCGGCTATTTTGTCTAGCGAGCTACCGAGGAGGCTGAATAACTGTTGCTACTGTTGAAAGAAGAGTTCCGTCCACTAGATAATACGTCACACCAACAGCATTGCGTTAAATTCCCAGACCGCCATCTGCTGACTGGAGTGGGTAACGCAGTTTAGTAAAAGGTATATTTAATTTTCTGACAAAAAGTTAAAGGGTAGGTATCAGGGACGTCGCTAGGCCTAAAATAATCATTACCCCCCCCCCAAATAAATCAATATGAGTCAATACATTTTTTCTGTGATTTATATATTTCTTACCGGGCAGCACTAGGACCGGGGGAGGCTGCGGCTGCACTAGTGTCTGTTAGACTTTCTTCAGCAAAGATGGAGGACAGAAATACTAGGAGAGAGGGGTACCTCTACACAGAACTGAACTGGATCAAAGATGGAGGACAGAAATACTAGGAGAGAGGGGTACCCCTACACAGAACTGAACTGGATCAAAGATGGAGGACAGAAATACTAGGAGAGAGGGGTACCCCTACACAGAACTGAACTGGGTCAAAGATGGCGGACAGAAATACTAGGAGAGAGGGGTACCCCTACACAGAACTGAACTGGGTCAAAGATGGCGGACAGAAATACTAGGAGAGAGGGGTACCCCTACACAGAACTGAACTGGATCAAAGATGGCGGACAGAAATACTAGGAGAGAGGGGTACCCCTACACAGAACTGAACTGGATCAAAGATGGCGGACAGAAATACTAGGAGAGAGGGGTACCTCTACACAGAACTGATCTGGATCAAAGATGGCGGACAGAAATACTAGGAGAGAGGGGTACCCCTACACAGAACTGAACTGGGTCAAAGATGGCGGACAGAAATACTAGGAGAGAGGGGTACCCCTACACAGAACTGAACTGGATCAAAGATGGCGGACAGAAATACTAGGAGAGAGGGGTACCCCTACACAGAACTGAACTGGATCAAAGATGGCGGACAGAAATACTAGGAGAGACGGGTAACCCTACACAGAACTGAACTGGGTCAAAGATGGCGGACAGAAATACTAGGAGAGAGGGGTACCCCTACACAGAACTGAACATGGATCAAAGATGGCGGACAGAAATACTAGGAGAAAGGGGTACCCCTACACAGAACTGAACTGGATCAAAGATGGCGGACAGAAATACTAGGATGGAAGCAAATGTAAGGGATTATAACGAATCATGCAGAAACATGTACAGTTGACAGGAATGTTAGTTAATGTAGAGACAAACGATTATGCATTTTTTTATTGTAAAGTTAATTTACGAAAATCGCGATTTAGCAAGCTAGCTGACTAGCTAACATTAACCAGCTAGCTGACTAGCTAACATTAGCCAGCTAGCTGACTAGCTAACAGTAACCAGCTAGCTGACTAGCTAACATTAGCCAGCTAGCTGACTAGCTAACATTAGCCAGCTAGCTGGCTAGCTTTATGGGTGTTGTGACATGAGTATGAAATTGTCATTCTGGTTGTTTTAGGGACTCCTGAAACAACCAGCAAACCAGGCTGTCGTTTTGTGAAACAGTGGATGTATAGAATCTAGTTAGCTGAAGAGTTTACTGCAAATTGAATGTACAATTTTGTAAGCTTGCCTTGCTGATATTTGCCATGCAGATAGATGAAATAACATAGCTAGCTATGTTCTTGCTTATTGTGCAGTGGATGATTAAAATACCTGTATGCCTATGGATGTGTAGCTAGCTATCTAGCCGATCTGTATGGACCCAAACGTTTGGTATACATATTAGTTCAGAACCTATGAACCTCAGCTATCATAGCCAGTTGTATCAACTTCAAAACAGCCTGAATGACATTAATGAAGCCCATGGACTGAGTAGAATATAATATCATGTTGTGCCAAGGATGCAAGTCGTATATACATGTAGTTATTACCATGCATGAGATCCCCACTTTGTAGCCTGTACATTTAATATATTCACTGATCATGTACTCTACCTTGGCAAATAAAGGTGCAGTTTAGGTATGAATGTCTTTGAGATTATTTTTCAGTCATATCCAATACCAGGAGTATCAAATTCCAGTCTTTGAATGACGCTGTGTCTGCATGTATGTATTACAATTATACACTTCAACAGTGTTAACCAATCTTGGTCCTGGGACATCAATGGTTACACATTGTAACTAATAGACTAGAAACAGGATTTAACTAGTTAATGTTAAATATAATGTTAAAAAACAGAACACTACACTTCCTATGCATTATGTAAATACTCTAACACTGGTTCATCTCAACATCTAATGCCCTTCATCTGCATTGATCTGGTAAACACAGGATAGGTGGAGTATTTCATCAAATTAAACTTCATTTCAACCAGTAGAGAATGTGAAACGCTTTATTGAAAAGCTCATTATCCAAGTGTTATAAATACAAGTTTCAATCTGTACTTCAATGCACATCTGTTGTGCGTTGGAAGAAAGAGGAGGTGGTGAGAGAGGTGTAAAAGACAGAAAGGGAAAGAGGTAAGCACATAGGAGCAGAGAAGGCAGCACATGATTAATCTCGGGTATGTGGGACGATTTCGTCCCACCTACGTAACAGCTACTGAAATTCCAGTGGCGCGATTTTTGAATCGTTAGAAATACTATTACTTCAATTTCTCAAACATATGACTATTTTACAGCTATTTAAAGACAAGAATCTCGTTAATCTAACCCCACTGTCCGATTTCAAAAAGGCTTTACAACGAAAGCAAAACATTAGATTATGTCAGCAGAGTGCCCAGCCAGAAAAAATCAGACAGCCATTTTTCAAGCTAGCATATCATGTCACATAAACCCAAACCACAGCTAAATGCAGCACTAACCTTTGATGATCTTCATCAGATGACACACCTAGGACATTGTGTTATACAATACATGCATGTCTGTTCAATCAAGTTCATATTTATATCAAAAAACAGCTTTTTGCATTAGCATGTGACGTTCAGAAAAAGCATAACCCCACAAACTTCCGGGGAATTTACTAACAGTTTGCTAAATTACTCACGATAAACGTTCACAAAAAGCATAACAAGTATTTTAAGAATTATAGATACATTACTCCTCTATGCACTCGATATGTCCGATTTTAAAATAGCTTTTCGGATGAAGCACATTTTGCAATAATCTAAGTACATAGCCCGGCATTACAGGGCTAGCTATTTAGATACCCACCCAGGTCAGCCTCCACCAAAATCACATTTCCTATAAGAAAAATGTTCTTACCTTGCTTGTTCTTCATCAGAATACACTGCCAGGACTTCTACTTCAATAACAAATGTTGGTTTGGTCCCAAATAATCCATCGTTATATCCAAACAGCGACGTTTTGTTCGTGAGTTCTAGACACTATCAGAATGCTTCTTCACGGTCCCGCGCATAGCGCATTGGCGTGTCAAAAATGTCTAAATATTCCATTACCGTACTTCGAAGCATGTCAACCGCTGTTTAAAACCAATTTTTATGCCATTCAACTCGTAGATTAGTGATAATATTCCGACCGGGAGTATGCATTGAGCCTAAACAGCCGAATAAAATTTCTCCTCAGAAGCGACTCATGCACGCGCCTCATTCAAAGGTCCTCGGAGCAGCCACTTACAAAAGGTGATAATGTGTTTCAGCCTGAGGCTCCCTCGTAAACCTTCAGTTATTTCCCGGGCTCTGAGAGCCTATCGGAGCCCTGGGAATTGTCACGTTACAGCTAAGATCCTTACTTTTCAATAAAAAGATGCAAGACGCACGACTCCTTGTCAGACAGGGTACTTCCTGCTTGAAACCTTGTCAGGTTTTTGCCTGCCATAGGAGTTCTGTTATACTCACAGACACCATTCAAACAGTTTTAGAAAATTCAGAGTGTTTTCTATCCAAACCTGAACAATAATATGCATATTCTAGCTTCTGAGTTGGTGTAGGAGGCAGTTAAAAATGGGAACATATTTTTTCCAAAATTCTCAATACTGCCCCCTAGCCCAGACAGGTACAGTGATACATAAATATTCTCTCAGTTCATCACAATTACATAATAGTCTCATGTCGGCCCAAAGGTTCTTAAAAGCAGGTGAGGTGGCGATGATGGGACTGGGGGTTGGCATCCTCTCACATCAAAACATACCTGCAGATGAGAGACAGATGGAGAGAGAGAGAGCATGTTTAAGCCTTGTTTTTATATTTTATTCTGATATTGTTAGTCATCAATCAGGAGGTGAAATGCAAAACTGACCTTGGATCATTAACTCTGGGACTACTGCATCTCTATCTGTATTTCAATGTAAAGTATCTCTTTAATAATACTTCCTGTATAATATAAACTGACCTGGGATCATTAACTCTGGGACTACTGCATCTCTATCTGTATTTCAATGTAAAGCATCTCTTGAATAATACTTCCTATATAATATAAACTGACTTGGGATCATTAACTCTGGGACTACTGCATCTCTATCTGTATTTCAATGTAAAGCATCTCTTGAATAATACTTCCTGTTGACCTGACCAAGTGACCTCTCACCTCTGATCATGCGGTGCCCTCTATGTAGCCAGTTCAGATGCAGGAGGGGTTCACCGACACAGCTGATATAACCTAGAGGATTTAGGGAGAAGATGAGAGAGGGATGAAGTGAAGGAGAGAGACTGTTATTGAGAAAATAAGGTAGTTAAAGAGACAGTGTTCAACAGGAATCTGTGTGTGGCCTCACCTGGTGTCCACACCACACTAAGTGGCTGCAGAGGACTTTATGCTGAAAAACATGAACGGACACACGAGGACAAACAATACAGCGTAGTTATAGAAATAACAAAGTGTCTTACTATTCTCCATGGTTGGCCCTCTTGTCTATTCTTTGAAGGTGGAAGGAGCCACAGTTATACACCTGAACCTGTTTACTGCACAACACAATCCAGCAATCAGATTGATACATGAATGTGTGGGTTATGGGGTGTCAAATATTTTCAATATGGGGGATTTAAAATAGCCTGTTTTGTTTTTGCACAGACATCACACCCTTACCTAAACAGCACCCTCACCTGAGAAGTAGAAATCAAAGGGAGAGAAACTGTGAATTGAATAACTGCAGTTGACATAGCTCAGTAAATGGAAGAATACTCTTATTGCAATGTGAATGGCTCTTAAAAGAGCCTTTGGTTGTGCATAGTGACGTCTATGGTGTTGCCAGGGAACAGCACCCTCTTTGAAGAAGTAGGAGGTGAAGATCTCCTGCACACGGATTGCCTCTCTTGCTGCGTTGTTGGACCCCATCCTTGAAACATCCTGCAGAGCAGCAGACTCCTCCTCTGGCACACGGCGGCGAGCTGCAGATCACCTCCTGGTCCTCGTGTCCATCCTCATGAAGTTACGCAGGACACAGGTAGCCTTCACACACCTGAATTCCTCCAGGAGGCAGTCCCAGATGACCCTGGTCACCCAATCTTGCAGTGCCCTACACGGTAACTGTAGGCAATAGTTTTGAAGGAATCTCCAGTGACAAGGTATCTGTAGGTATATGGAAGACAATGTAATTATTAGACTGTTACATCACCAGGTCATTGTGGATTACTAAAGTATAATATCCCTGATAACAAATCATGATAACATTGGATTGATAGATGCATGGGCACACATATGTACATGTGTAGCATGTGACAATAACAGGATCATATCAAGGATGGCATCACAAATGAATACATAAATACCACTTGAAGCTCGATGATGAGTTGATCATTTGAATCAGCTGTGCAGTGTGAAGGCAAAAACAACAATGTGCCCCTCTGAGTCCCCAGGACTGAGAACCACTGCTCTTCATTGGGACCTCTTCATATGTAGACTGGCTTTCATAGAGCTCTTTATCTGAGGACAGAAAACCTCATAAGAAACAGACTTCATTATAGTCAAATTACACCACACTGAATATTATGTTACTATTATCTCCGTCCTCACTTCTAGGGACAGGAACTACACAAAAGTACCTGCTCTATCCAGAATAGCCTCCTCTCTCACTGACAGTTGGGGCTGCTATCCTTTCACCCTCCTCCATGGCTGCTAGCTAGCTACCTACAAATGCATTTGGAGTTTTTTACAGTGATAAATACATCAAGACAGCTAGCTAATATGAAGTTAGGTAGTTGCTGATATTTAATTCACTTAGCTAGCTATCTATCTATACAGTATGTGTAGTTGGCTAGATAGCTAGCTCATTTAGCAGCTCATTTGCGTTAGCCTGCACTGTAGCTAGTTAGCTAATAATCATTGTTGTTTTTTACATTTTCAAAATCTATTTACTTACTTAATTACTTGAATAGGTTCTCCCAGCCATGTGGACAACTGGAAACAGGGCAGTAAAGTTTGTCACCAGAGCGTTTTAGAGGATATTACTATTGAACTATGTACCCATTTAATAACCAGACCTTCATACAAACTTGCTCTGCTGAATTCTTGATGGAGTCACAATGGGCGGCCTAAGAGGCATCTAGTCCATCTGCTGACTGGACGCAGTTCAGTAAAATGTACATTTTATCTTCAGACAACAAGTTAAAGGGTAGGAAGCATGAGTTTTTACTCACCAGTGTAACAACACAGTGTGGTTAAAGACTTAGTAACTGAGCTGTAGTCACGATCTGGTTCCCTATAAGGACAGTTATATTTTTGTGTTATTACATATTTCTTAACTTATTTCTGGATATCTTCTAAACTAGCCACAATGCACTATTTCTCTACGTCATATGGAGGATCTACTCTGTGCTACAGAGTTTGTATGCTAGCTCGGTAGCTAGCTCCAGCTTGTCAACATTAGCCACACCTCATGCGTTTCATATACTGTGTGGTTGTGTTATCTAGTGGGAACCCATGAGTGCAAACGATTGGTTTAATATGAAGTTATACATTTGAAGTTATTTCTGTTGTAGTTTACATCATAGGGAATAGGCTGGTCCTCCATATTACCTCACACCTGACTTTAGCATTCTTTGTAATTCTAATTGGATTTATGTAATAACTCTAAAAATAGAACAGTGAGGTGTAACTTTGCATTGGGACTTAAAAAATATTTTATTTTATATTTTATAAACAATACAAAACATACACAGACACAAACGACATCATATTAACATTAACTACATCACACCTTCCCAGACCCACTAGCACACATCTTCAGCGCCCGCATCTCAACACTGACACACCCCCATCTCCAGCTCCTGCATCACTCTCCACCACATGGCCTCAAACTGCACCATTTTATTTCTCTCTGTCGCCCAGCACTTTACATGTTTAGATAATAAAGTATTTGACCTTTCTATTGCGTTAACAGTAATATTGTACTTCTGACAGCCAACTTTCTAACTCCGCCCATAACTTTATGACGTCATAACATTCCCAGAAGGCTTATTGAGTCATTGTTAGTTTTACACTTTAAGACATGATTCTGTCGTTGTGCTGTAGAATTAGGGGATTTTGTCTCTTGTATAATAAGGGACTATGATCTGTCCCAACATCACAGGCCACAGACTTTGATATAGTTAAAGACTTCCAAAAGTGTTTTAATGGGGTTTCTCCCTGTGCACCTGCCAATGTAAATCTATTCAACGAGACAAGTTACCAGACAGGACATATTGCTAATGCTCTTCCTATTGATAACCTGAATGACAATTAACTAGTGGGCGGTGGTGGTGATGACGGCCTATTGGATGATGTCCTCCATCGGGATTCTCCAAAAAAGAAGATGCTCTGGATTGATCACTGGCGTCAGATGTGAAGGAGGAGGTTGATCATCAGGAGTCAGATGTGAAGGAGGAGGTTGATCATCAGGAGTCAGATGTGAAGGAGGAGGTTGATCATCAGGAGTCAGATGTGAAGGAGGAGGTTGATCGTCAGGAGTCAGATGTGAAGGAGGAGGTTGATCGTCCGGAGTCAGATGTGAAGGAGGAGGTTGATCGTCAGGAGTCAGATGTGAAGGAGGAGGTTGATCATCAGGAGTCAGATGTGAAGGAGGAGGTTGATCATCAGGAGTCAGACGTGAAGGAGGAGGTTGATCCTCAGGAGTCAGATGTGAAGGAGGAGGTTGATCATCAGGAGTCAGATGTGAAGGAGGAGGTTGATCATCAGGAGTCAGATGTGAAGGAGGAGGTTGATCATCAGGAGTCAGATGTGAAGGAGGAGGTTGATCATCAGGAGTCAGATGTGAAGGAGGAGGTTGATCATCAGGAGTCAGATGTGAAGGAGGAGGTTGATCATCAGTGAACCTCTATGATTGTGGCTGGGCTGGCGTTTACACTTCCAGCTTGGTCATATATTTTGATACATTGAATGTTGATATTGTGAACCTATGTTATATATTTGTACCTCATGTTTAATGAAGTGATGTCACTAAGTACTTCCCCAATATATACAGTGCAGTTGGAAAGTATTCAGACCCCTTCACTTTTTCTACATTTTGTTACGTTACAGCCTTATTCTAAAATGGATTAAATCATTTTTTCCCTCATCAATCTACACACAATACCCCATAAGACATCACATTGCCCCATAATGACATCACGTTGCCCCATAATGACATCACAATACCCTATAATGACATCACAATACCCCATAATGACAAAGCAAAAACAGGTAAATAAATGAAACATTTTGATTTTCTTTCAAAAACAAGGACATTTCTAAGTGACCCCAAACTTTTTGTATAGACCTAGGCTGTTCATTATATACATCTACATGATGTATTGTTACACCATGTAGGAGCAGTATAGACCTAGTCTGTTCATTATATACATCTACATGATGTATTGTTACACCATGTAGGAGCAGTATAGACCTAGTCTGTTCATTATATACATCTACATGATGTATTGTTACACCATGTAGCAGCAGTATAGACCTAGTCTGTTCCTTATATAAATCTACATGATGTATTGTTACACCATGTAGGAGCAGTATAGACCTAGTCTGTTCATTATATACATCTACATGATGTATTGTTACACCATGTAGGAGCAGTATAGACCTAGTCTGTTCATTATATACATCTACATGATGTATTGTTACAGCATGTAGAAGCAGTATCGACCGATAGTAGATGGCTACTTATTTAGATGTTGTTTGACTTAATTAAACTGCCTTAAATGCGCTGTAGTAAACATGTTTTATTCGCACTAATCAACCAACACATTCCTGTCTTTGTATGTCTCAATATAATAGTATTATTTAATTAAATCCATGTAAGATAATCTTTGTCTGTACATAAAATGTGATCCTCAACTGCGTTTCCCTCCAGTCAGCAGACGGCGATGTGCGTCTTTCAGGCGATGCTGCAGCGTGACGTATAATCTAGTGGACGGTTCTTCATAAACAGCTTGTCAACCACCTCGGTAGCTTGCTAGCCAACATAGCCGAAAGATTCAAGCTATTTATACGCTTTCGGCCTATATTACCTACTGTGTTTTAGACACACTTCTGTCGTATCTACTTGTTAACCTATTTAATTTAATATTACGTTATTGTTTATTAGTCAGCTATAGTAGCTGGCTGGTTAAGTTAGCATTAGCCTAGCTAGCTAACATCCCCAAACATGAGCTCCCTAAACTACTCCCCTCCTGTTAAAGAAGAGGAGGTCTGCTGGACGGAGAAAGAAGCTCTGGGGCTGAACATTGTCGTGAAAGAGGAGAAGGAAGAGGAGGATGTTACTGTTAAACAAGAAGTAGAGGGCGAGGCTGTTACAGTGAAAGAAGAAGAGAAAGACGTTTCAGTTAAACAAGAGGAAGAAGAGGATGATGCTGTTTTTGGAGTGAAGAAGGAAGGAGAGATTACTGTCACATTGAAAGATGAAGAGGAGGAGATAGGAGATCTGAGTAACACCAGTAAGTACCACCTTCAATTAGTTTTTAACTTTGGATATTCGGAGTTGGCTCGTCAATACCTCTTCAAAGGAGGGTCCTGGGATGATGACTGATATGTCTAGAATCAGACGACGTAGAGAACAAGCTACCCCTTGTTTTCTCCTTTCCGTTTCCAAAAAGTGACTTAACATATATATTTGAGGAGGGTCTATCTGCTGACCGCAGACTGGGGGGCCACGGCATGTAGTGATTTTAATGTAGTGATGTTTTACTACACACCGTGACCCCCAATAGAGCCATGTGAGAGTTGGGTTGGCTACACCAAAGATTATGGATATACTGATAAGATGTCTCTCCGTCCTGACAAGGGGAGTCGTTGTCCACAAAGCTGCACTGTGGGTTGTCTATCTCCCGCCTATCCTGTCTTTGGATTGGTGGATACATCTTATTATTGTAATCTATTGTTTATATTCTATGAGGGTTGTTGTCGTCAACCGCCTGTATTCAATGGAGAGAGATGCTAAGCTACTAGCATGAATATGCATAGCGATCTGGAGACAACTCCTATAGTGTTTTTATCAAAGTTGTCGGTATGTCACGTGTCCACATAACAACTTAATCATTACGAAACTTCTGTTAGATCAAGTAAACCTCACGTAGCAAATAAGCCATTCATTTTGTTGTTGACCAAATTCGACACTTTGGGTTGATAATTGTTTCCACTTGGATACAACCTACTGGCATGACCTAGAAAGTAGAGGTCGACCGATTTATGATTTTTCAGCGCGATACCGATTATTGGAGGGCGAAAACCCCCAATACGATTAATCGGCCAATTTTTATTTTTTTTATTTATTTGTAATAATGACAATTACAACAATACTGAATGAACACTTATTTTAACTTAATATAATACATCAATAAAATCAATTTAGCCTCAAATAAATAATGAAACATGTTCAATTTTATTTAAGCAATGCAAAAACAAAGTGTTGGAGAAGAAAGTAAAAGTGCATTATGTGCCATGTAAGAAAGCTAACGTTTAAGTTCCTTGCTCAGAAAATGAGAACATATGAAAGCTGGTGGTTCCTTTTAACATGAGTCTTCAATTATCCCAGGTAAAATGTTTTAGGTTGTAGTTATTATAGGAATTATAGGACTATTTCTCTCTATACGATTTGTATTTCATATACGTTTGACTATTGGATGTTCTTTAAGGCACTTTAGTATTGCCAGTGTAACAGTATAGCTTCCGTCCCTCTCCTTGCTCCTACCTGGGCTTGAACCAGGAACACATCGACTACAGCCACCCTCGAAGCAGCATTACCCATGTAGAGCAAGGGAAACAACTACTCCAAGTCTCAGAGCGAGTGACGTTTGAAACGCTATTAGCGCGCACCCGGCTAACTAGCTAGCCATTTCACATGGGTTACACCAGCCTAATCTTGGGAGTTGATAGGCTTGAAGTCATAAACAGCGCAATGCATTGCGAAGGGCTGCTGGCAAAACGCACGAAAGTGCTATTTTGAATGAATGCTTACGAGCCTGCTGCTGCCTACCATCGCTCAGTCAGACTGCTCTATCAAATCATAGACTTAATTATAACATAATAACACACAGAAACACGAGCCTTAGGTCATTAATATGGTCGAAAACAAAACTTTATTCCTGTTACATTGCACAACCTTCAGTGTTATGTCATAATTACGTAAAATTCTGACAAATTACCCAAAGTGTTGCATATACCCTGACTGCGTGCAATGAACGCAAAATGACACAATTTCACCTGGTTAATATTGCCTGCTAACCTGGATTTCATTTAGCTAAATATGCAGTTTTAAAAATATATACTTCTGTGTATTGATTTTAAGAAAGGCATTGATGCTTATGGTTGGAGCAACGTGTACCTAAGCGATTATATGCAATGCAGGACAGGCTAGATAAACTAGTAATATCATCAACCATGTGTAGTTAACTAGTGATTATGATTGATTGATTGTTTTTTATAAGATAAGTTTAATGCTAGCTAGCAACTTACCTTAGCTTCTTACTGCATTCGCGTAACCTCGTGGAGTGCAATGTAAAGCAGGTGGTTAGAGCGTTGGACTAGTTAACCGTAAGGTTGCAAGATTGAATCCCTGAGCTGATAAGGTAAAAATCTGTCTTTCTGCACCTGAACAAGGCAGTTAACCCACCGATCCTAGGCCGTCATTGAAAATAAGAATGTGTTCTTAACTGACTTGCCTGGTTAAATAACGGTCAAAAAAAAAATAATTGGCCAAATCGGCATCCAAAAATACCGATTTCCGATAGTTATGAAAACTTGAAATCGGCCCTAATTAATCGGCCATTCCGATTAATCGGTCGACCTCTACTAGAGAGTTACAATCTACTGTAACCTACTGGCATGACCTAGAGAGTTACAACCTACTGTAACCTACTGTAACCTACTGTAGCCTACTGGCATGACCTGGAGAGTTACAACCTACTGTAGCCTACTGGCATGACCTAGAGAGATACAACCTACTGTAACCTCCTGGCATGACCTAGAGAGTTACAACCTACTGTAACCTACTGGCATGACCTAGAGAGATACAACCTACTGTAACCTACTGGCATGACCTAGAGAGATACAACCTACTGTAACCTACTGGCATGACCTAGAGAGTTACAACCTACTGTAACCTACTGGCATGACCTAGAGAGATACAACCTACTGTAACCTACTGGCATGTCCTAGAGAGTTACAACCTACTGTAACCTACTGGCATGACCTAGAGAGTTACAACCTACTGTAGCCTACTGGCATGACCTAGAGAGATACAACCTACTGTAGCCTACTGGCATGTCCTACAGAGATACAACCACTGGTATGCAAGTATTTCAACAACAACAAAAAAATCTCACTTTTATGGAGTATTGTGATATCATTATGGGGTGTTGTGATGTCATTATGAGGTATTGTCTGAAGATTGATCATTAAAAAAAATTACATTTTCTCTTTAATCCATTTCAGAATAAGGCTGTAACGTAACAAAATGTGTAAAAAGGGAAGGGGTCTGAATGCACTATGTTCTAGGGCCGTCCCAGATAAAAAGTTATTTTATTTCTTTCTACCAATTGATTGGTTGAAATGTTATGAAGTGTATTTTTCCATATAGACACACCCCGTGTGTTTAATAAAATCAACTGTATGTGCAGAACTTGAACTGAACAGATGCTTCAAGTGTTTGATTAAATAATTAACACTCACAAATGACTTGAGGAATCCAGAGGTCAATATAACCAGAAGAAAATAACCAATTCCCCACCTGCTGCTGGCCTTCGTTAATTCTGACGTTATGCTCCTGAAGTTTCCGGTAAAATAGGCAAACTTTTTCCATTTCCGTTTGAAGTGCCAATTTTTCTTACCATTTCTACCGATCTGCGTGCCAGTTATGAACGAGTTACAACACCTGTTTGGCTCCTCCACGTCCTGGGTCGGTGAAGTGAGGTATTACATTTAAGGATGAAATCATTTAAGGAATATATCCGAGTCTCACGCTCATCACCTGTGGAATGCAGGGCTTCCAGCGAGGTGTGGATTTAATAGTATGTTGTACCTAGTTTCCCTCCTTCATGGAACAGTAGTTATAGTCATACCGTGTGGATTTAATAGTATGTTGTACCTAGTTTCCCTCCTTCATGGAACAGTAGTTATAGTCATACCGTGTGGATTTAATAGTATGTTGTACCTAGTTTCCCTCCTTCAGGGAACAGTAGTTATAGTCATAACGTTAAGCTTGTCATATGATGAACTTGAACTTAAATACTGGATCTTGCTGTCGGACAGTTTTTTGTATTCAGATCTCTGAAATGCTCTCTAACTACGTAACATTTAGTGTCTCCTTATGTTACGGTGGGAAAACAGTTTTCATGGGCACAGAAATCCTAAATCATTTCAGTTTACTAAATCCAATGGTTCTAACCGAGTGTCACCTTAACTTTATTGACAACTCCCAAATGGATACTGTCATTAATGCAGTTCTTAAATAATTACACATAATACTTAATACTGTAGCTGTTTAGTTACAGTCACATGTTCAACTATCATCAGCTGATCCAGGAAATCATTTTCTGAATGACAGTCACATGACAAACATCACGACATGCAACAACAACCAAAGTGCTTCTTCATTCATTACTCTGGTAAAGACAGTTATGCCGTGCTCCACGTTGGATCCAACATCCCAAACAAATCGATATTTATAATGTGTTATTGTCTACTTGATTTACAGTAGGTTTTCGTTAGTCCGTTTGGAAACGGAGATACTTAGCTCATAATGTGTAGAGAACTGTTCCTTGGTGGATAGGCTATTGTACAACACACAGAGCTATTTTCCTTTATTCAGGACATTTAGAATGACAACACATTACAGAGTAGGCTAGTGGGATTATTCACAAAATTATCTGGTGATCAGGTTATGAATTGTCTTGACAAAGACATTTTAGTCTCCTTGTTTCACCCAAAATATTAAATGATTTATAGTCCTAGGTCTATGTTGTTGTTAGGTGAAGTTATGGGTCCTACAGTAGGTCTTTGTTATTGTTAGGTGAGATTATAGACCATTTTGGCATGCACTTAGTGGACAAAAGCTCATTGTTAGGCTGATGTCAGGCTGATGGAAACCTAGCCAATGATCATTTTACTGGTTGAAGTCGTTTTTAAATATAAAGTAGTACATTTTCGACAATAACACAAACATTATATTAAATCAGGACATTCAAACGAGCCTTACAATTATAATCCAAAGTAGTGTCAATAGATAATAATAATCATAATCAACCTGTAAATGGAGGCTATTTTTGCTGTCAGCCTATGAGAACTCCCCTGAGTTTCCCCCATGGTGGTGAATTAGTGAATAGACACAGAGCTTAATGTGAGTTTCCTTGAGTAGCACTCCTGATCTAGTGCTGTAATATTCAGAATACATTGTGAAAACTAAAATCTTTGCTCACCATTTTTTAAATATATATTTTTCTCACCCCTTTTTTCTCCCCAATTGGTACTTACAGTCTTGTCTCATCGCTGCAACTCCCATACGGACTCTGGAAAGGCGAAGGTCGAGAGCCATGCGTCCTCTGAAACACAACCCAACCTAGCCGCGCTGCTTCTTGACACAATGCCCACCCAACCCGGAAGCCAGCAGCACCAATGTGTCGGAGGAAACACCGTACACCTGGCGACCTGGTCAGCGTGCACTGCGCCCGGCCCGCCACAGGAGTCGCTAGTGCGCGATGAGACAAGGATATCCCTGCCGGCAACAGAGCTTGGACTCGAACCCAGAATCTCTAATGGCACAGCTTAGGCCACTTGCTCACCATTTTTGCTCCAGGCAGATATACTACATCCATAACTAGCGGTTTCTGCATTAGCAGGGAGGTGTTTCTGCAGTCAAATTGTGTGTGCATCGCCCTTGTCGCAATTTTAGCAAACACAGAAAGGTGCCTATATTTGAGAACAAAAGTCGCCTGGCACACTGCTTAGGAGTTCACCTTTTACTTATTTCTAGTTACTACTAATGTGAAAACAAGACTAAATATGACTATTGTTGCTGACTTGACTGTCTTAAGACAATTGTCAAGTAATTTTAACATTCATTACAGACGTCAATTGTTGTACAGTATCATGGCTACGCTGTTTGCATCACCTTTTACAGTGGATTTCTGCTGTTGTGAGCCTTTAACTATCTGTCTGACTTGTTCACACAGGAGAGAGACGTGACTATCATGGATCCTCTGGGGAGCCTCAACATCATGATGCTAACGAGGCAGAGACGAGTCTGTCCAGATTCTATCACCTCACGAAACACCAGCAGAGACCCACAGGGAAGAAATATATCTGCTGAAAACATTGCAAATCTTCATCAGAACTTAAAATGCACCAGCGAGTACACACAGGAGAGAAATCTCACCACTGTTTTGATTGTGGGAAGAGTTACTTAAGATTAAAATCACTAAAAGTACACCTGAGAATTCACACTGGAGAGAAACCTTATAGCTGTGATCAATGTGGGAAGAGTTTTACTACATCTAGCTATCTGACTATACACCAGAGAACACACACAGGAGAGAAACCGTACAGCTGTACTCAATGTGGGAAGAGTTTTACTCAGTCAAGCAACCTGTTATCACACCAGAGGACACACACAGGAGAGAAATCTTTTAGTTGTAATCAATGTGTGAAAAGTTTTATTACATCTAGTGAACTGACTGTACACCAGAGAACACACACAGGAGAGAAATCTTATTGCTGTGATCAATGTGGGAAGACTTATATTTCATCTTGCCATCTGACTAGACACCAGCGAGTACACACAGGAGAGAAGCCATTCCACTGTTCAGATTGTGGAAAAAGATTCTCATCTTCACAGAATATGAAGAAGCACCAGAAAACACACACAGGAGAGAAACCTTATAGCTGTAATCAATGTGGGAAGAGTTTTACTCGGCCAGACAGCCTAAAATTACACCAGAGAACACACACAGGAGAGAAACCTTATAGCTGTAAACAATGTGGGAATAGTTTTTCTACATCTAGAGTTCTCACTAAACACCAGAGAACACACACAGGAGAGAAACCATATAGCTGTACTCAATGTGGGAAGAGTTTTTCTACGTCTAGCTATATCACTATACACCAGAGAACACACACAGGAGAGAAACAATATAGCTGTAGTAAATGTGGGACAAGATTTGCTTGGCTAACCAGCCTAGTATCACATCAGAGAACACACACAGGAGAGAAACCTCCTAGCTGTGATCAATGTGGGAAGAGATACCCTGATAAAAGATCTCTGATTAAACATCAGAAAATACATGAAGGAGTTGTTTCATGATATCAATGAAATAATGTTACAATGTAGAATGTTTTAACATTGTAGAAGGATTATTAGCCTCAGAGGATCCAGGCTCTGAATTAAATAAAATGTAGAATGTTTTAACATTGTAGAAGGAGTAATTTAATGATGTCACAATGTAGAACCCTAAACGTTTGTTCCCTGTTCTATTGATTTCAACATGATATGGATATTAGCCTCAGGGGGAAAATCCAGGTTCTGAAATGGAAGAGTACTATTTATGAGATTTAACAAAAAGTGACTAACAAAAAAAGAGCTGTGTTACACTTACCATGTTGGTGACCCACTTGAATCAAAATGCAACACTTCAAAATGTATCTAGCTGCTTTCTACAAATTGTCCTCTAACCAGGGATGTACACATTATTCCCAGATTCCATGTGGTTTTTGAGCTGTTCGTTTTAACAGGACGTGCAACTTCATCTCCCTCCTGTCACACAAATGATTTTAGCATGATATCGATGAATAAGTGTTGTGTTCCTTTGTTTAGCGACCCCTACATTTAAATGCATCACTTCAAAATGTAGCTGACTGTCTTCTGCAGGTTGTCCTCTAACCTGTGAGGTAAAATATATCTCCCATTTCCATGTGTTTTTTAGTTGTGTTAGTTTCAACAGCACGTACAACCTGACTGGCTGATGTTTGTGTACATAGCACATGTTATGTTTAGGTTTTCAATTTATCACAAACTGTTTCTGCATATTGGTTATTGATTTGTACATGTTAAAACTGTGCTTTGACATTGGGGATATCCCACCTAGCAAAATGTCATTGAAAAGACGTCGAAAATAAGACTATGCAATCAAATATTTCATATTTACAATTCATGTAACATTTAGTAATGATAATTATTTATGTAACCAACTGACAATTTTTTTGGTACAATTGTATTCACATTGTTGCCGTGTTTTTATGAATATCAGGGTTCATTCTCAGATGTGCCAAACCAAATGTACTAGAGCATGACATTGGGGACTGGGCCCGATCCAACAACATGCCTATCTAGTGAACCCTGAAAAGAGAGAGAAGCTCTGCAGTGAGGTGGAAAGCTACTACGGATATTGCAGGAGTTTCCTCTTGAAATCAGACATGTCTGTGGTAAGGACAACTTGGTTGCTGATTGTCTCAAGGGTGGGCAGTCAAAAAGATTTGTGTTTTGCGTTTAGCCAGTGCGTTGCCATGGATCACAATTTATTTTGACTACATGTTTTTACCTATTGGAGATGAGTTTTGTTTGGGCTCGTTCCAAGGGGATGAGAGTTCTAGAATCTAGTGGGATTTAGGAAGACGAGAGTTCTAGAAGCTAGTGAGTTTTAGGAAGACGAGAGTTCTAGAAGCTAGTGAGTTTTAGGAAGACGAGAGTTCTAGAAGCTAGTGGGATTTAGGAAGACGAGAGTTCTAGAAGCTAGTGAGTTTTAGGATTCTATAGAAAGAAAAATGAGAGAAAATAAAACGATTGTATATTATTGTTTAGAAATGTGTTTTTCTTGTTTTTAATTGTTGATAGCCAGTAGATCGCCAGTAGACACCATGTTTATATTCGTTATACTCGTTAGCCCGTCAAGCTCGTTAGCACGTCTAGCTCGTTAGCCCGTCTAGCTCGTTAGCCCGTCTAGCTCGTTAGCGCGTCTAGCTCGTTAGCACGTCGCTAGCTCGTTAGCCCGTCTAGCTCGTTAGCCCGTCTAGCTCGTTAGCACGTCTAGCTCGTTAGCACGTCTAGCTCGTTATCACGTCTAGCCCGTTAGCACGTCTAGCTCGTTAGCCCGTCTAGCTCGTTAGCACGTCTAGCTCGTTAGCACGTAGGACGCACTGATTGGTGTCACCTCGTTAGTCAGTATGTGTTACACCTGTGCTGGCTTGTCCATCTCGTTAGTGGGAAGGTGTTTCACCTGAGCTGGTCCAGGTTCTATTTAAGAGTGTCTGGCCCAGTGCTCCAGTTGTCTTGATACATGTGGAGAGTCAACACCTTTAGTTGCTCCACCTTTTTGGTTTGTTTCCTGTCTTTAAGTTTGGTGTGGGTTTTTCTTTTGTTTGCCTCTTCTTGGGCAGATTTAGTGGGTCTCATGGTGGGTGTCTTTTAGGTCCCAGTTGTTGTTACTAGTCAACTTTCAGTGGACACCCCCATAGTGTCTTTCAGAGCCCCTCCTAAAAAACAAGCTTATATTTTGGGTTGGATATTGCACCCAATTAATATTTTAATCAATGGAATTTCTTTAAGGTGCCCATAAGTCTTTAAGTTGTTAATTTACTTTTTTATCCTCTTATGTTTTGTTGTGTACTAAATATTTGTTTATTTTCATTGTTTTTCTCCCCTGTGAAGCCATTTAGTTGCATCCATGTCTGAAATGTGCTGTATAAATAAAGCTTGATTTGAACATATTGCAAAACAAATTAACCTAATGATCGACCAATCAACAGACTTGCAAAACCAATTAACAAATATGTGCAAAAGCAACACATATTGGTCGTTCTTAGTATGAAAAACAGTATAAATTCTTCTACTGTCAATATAGTGCAAATGGTATGCATGTTTATCACTTTTCAACCAACCAGTTCATTTGTTGAAAATGAAAAATGTTGAACTCAACAATACATCAGAGGATTCAACTACTGAGAACTGAAACAAACAAATGGATCAAATAGATCAATCCCACTTTTCCAGCCTGCTGAAGGCGTGGTGGAGTGGTAAACACCACCCCCGGCTCTACCAGGGGCTTGAGGTGGTCTCCCACAGCTCTGCTTATGTCATGTTCTGTGGCCTTGCTGTTCCATTTCTTGACTGCCCCTGCAACATAGAAAGAAACACATTTAGTCATATTATATAAAACACTCAAAGTAATGGATATGGAGCATCTATGGCCTCAGTTACACCTGGCACCTAAATGTGAATTCTGTCATCTGATCACTCCAAGCTGCATATCGACCAGGATTAACATTCACACAGCCAAAAGGGATGAGAAATTACACCCATATCAGTGGACAATTTGCACTAATGTAAATAAACATGGATGATGGAACATATTCCCTTTTGCTGACGCGATGAACCACTAAGGGGACATAAATATTTACCATCCAAACCATGTGTGACCTCTCACCTCTCTGGCTGTAGAAGTGTTCTTCCTAACCAGTCCCTCAACAGCTCTCTGACTGAGCTCCACCCTCACTGGGTCTTCAGAGGAGAGGAAGGCTGAGGAGGGATGGAAGGATGAATGGATCAGTCAGTCAATAAAGTGTAGAGCTGCTGTCTATGCTGTCTGACAAAATCACTATTTTAGTAGTTCATTAAAGTAAATAAGGCTTTATGACTGCTGAATACCAACTATCAATCACTTAGATCATGTATTTTCAGGTAGAGATACATACTTGGGATGTCCCTAGCCTGGTGAAGTTGACATTTAAAAGGGTTAAGGTAGGGGTTAAGGTTAGGGTTTAGGGTAGGGATGTCCCAAGGATCCCGGATAGCATTGACCATTGTGCATTCTTCTGTCTCTTTTACATAGCAGGTGATGGGTTCTGACTTCTGAACTTGAAAATATGAAATATCCTTATTATGTGAAATTGAATGAAACAATAATGTATGTTGATATGATGTACAATATTCCATGATGTTTCTATCTGATAACAATAGAGTAATATATTTAATATGATGTACAATATTCCATGATGTTTCTATATGATAACAATACAGTAATATATTTAATATGATGTACAATATTCCATGATGTTTCTATCTGATAACAATACAGTAATATATTTAATATAATGTACAATATTCCATGATGTTTCTATCTGATAACAATACAGTAATATATTTAATATGATGTACAATATTCCATGATGTTTCTATATGATAACAATAGAGTAATATATTTAATATGACATATACTATTTTTTAAACAGTTTCACAAATTCATTTTAATGAACTTAATCATTATGATTCAACATCAGTTCACCGTCTCACCTCATACTGTATTGGAGCAGCAGCAGCTGACTGCCCGGTTCAACGTCAGTTCACCGTCTCACCTCATACTGTATTGGAGCAGCAGCAGCTGACTGCCCGGTTCAACATCAGTTCACCGTCTCACCTCATACTGTATTGGAGCAGCAGCAGCTGACTGCCCTGTTCAACATCAGTTCACCGTCTCACCTCATACTGTATTGGAGCAGCAGCAGCTGACTGCCCGGTTCAACATCAGTTCACCGTCTCACCTCATACTGTATTGGAGCAGCAGCAGCTGACTGCCCGGTTCAACATCAGTTCACCGCCTCACCTCATACTGTATTGGAGCAGCAGCAGCTGACTGCCCGGTTCAACATCAGTTCACCGTCTCACCTCATACTGTATTGGAGCAGCAGCAGCTGACTGCCCGGTTCAACATCAGTTCACCGTCTCACCTCATACTGTATTGGAGCAGCAGCAGCTGACTGCCCGGTTCAACATCAGTTCACCGTCTCACCTCATACTGTATTGGAGCAGCAGCAGCTGACTGCCCGGTTCAACATCAGTTCACCGTCTCACCTCATACTGTATTGGAGCAGCAGCAGCTGACTTGATCGTTGATACTAATCATCATGTTTGAATCTGAGAGTAAATAGAGCCGACTACACTCTAAAAATGAAGGGTTCAACTGGAGTTGTTCTCAGATCCCCTAAGAACCGTAGGGTTCTTGGTCAATGAAAAACAGCCACAAAAGGTTCTTCAAAGAACTTGTTAGAAGGTGGGTTCATCGAGGAACCTCCGTTGTTGCTGGACTTCTTCCGGGAACTTCGCAATTACAACTGAAAACGATGGTGACAAGTTTGGATGCGACAACAGTTAAAAAGGTTAAGTTGATGTTTGGCTCTGAATATGTCTCGAAATCATTTATTATAATAATATAACATACTAATAATGAATAACGAAGACAATGATGGTTTTCTGTGAATATCTTCCATAACGTTACTATAGTTAATGAACGTAAATATTAAAAAGCCGGGTTTGACCGTCGGCGTTGTATGAGCTACAGTACAGTACCGTTAGCTAGCTAGTTAACGTTATGTCCTAACTAGGCACAACTAGGTTTGGATTATTTCCTCAACTATATTCTTCCCCATATATTGTATATCGTTTCCATAAAGCCAACATGGCTTTACACTCTCATTGTAAGTGGTGTTACATAGATGCTGTGTTCACGATGCATGATTAATACATAATTCATGGTTTATTTGATGTAGTAAATAAATAAATGATTTATTGATGTATAGATAAGAATTTAAATGTGATGTAACAGGTAAATTAACGTTAGGCCATTGTCTGTGTTTTTATGTTCCATCCCGGAACTAACGTTCTCTGATGTTATTGCTACGGAATTTGTTCATTGACTGTGTGCAATCTAACTTAAGCAGATCTTAGTCTGAGTCATAATTGTTGCTGGCAGAGGCTAAGACAGACAGTAAAGGGACTTTAAGGATTCAATAACCTCTTTTCAGGACAAGCAGCCAAAGAGGTATTTTGTTCAAACTATAGAACTTTGTTCATATTCGCGCCGAGCACCATTTGTATTGTTGCGCCGAGCACCATTTGTATTGTCGCGCCAAGCGCCGTTTGTATTGTCGCGCCAAGCGCCGTTTGTATTGTCGCGCCAAGCGCCGTTTGTATTGTCGCGCCAAGCGCCGTTTGTATCCTTTGTTTCAGTACTGTATAATTTATCAACGTTACTGTGTTCGGCATGAAGTGGATGCATCGGAGAAAAAGACGTGCAAGGCAATAAACGCCCGTTTCAAGGTGTAACTTTGCATTGGGACTTAAAACATATTTCATTTGATATTTTATAAACATGCACATACAAATTACTACATCACACCTGTCCAGACCCACTAGAACACACCTCCATCTCCATTAACTACATCACACCTGTCCAGACCCACTAGAACACACCTCCATCTCCATTAACTACATAACACCTGCCCAGACCCAGTAGAACACACCTCCATCTCCATTAACTACATCACACCTGTCCAGACCCACTAGAACACACCTCCATCTCCATTAACTACATCACACCTGTCCAGACCCACTAGAACACACCTCCATCTCCATTAACTACATCACTCCTGTCCAGACCCACTAGAACACACCTCCATCTCCATTAACTACATCACACCTGCCCAGACCCACTAGAACACACCTCCATCTCCATGAACTACATCACACCTGTCCAGACCCACTAGAACACACCTCCATCTCCATTAACTACATCACACCTGTCCACTAGAACACACCTCCATCTCCATTAACTACATCACACCTGTCCAGACCCACTAGAACACACCTCCATCTCCATTAACTACATCACACCTGTCCACTAGAACACACCTCCATCTCCATTAACTACATCACACCTGTCCAGACCCACTAGAACACACCTCCATCTCCATTAACTACATCACACCTGCCCAGACCCACTAGAACACACCTCCATCTCCATTAACTACATCACACCTGCCCAGACCCACTAGAACACACCCCCATCTCCATTAACTACATCACACCTGCCCAGACCCACTAGAACACACCCCCATCTCCATTAACTACATCACACCTGTCCACTAGAACACACCTCCATCTCCACTAACTACATCACACCTGTCCAGACCCACTAGAACACACCTCCATCTCCATTAACTACATCACACCTGTCCAGACCCATTAGAACACACCTCCATCTCCATTAACTACATCACACCTGCCCAGACCCACTAGAACACACCTCCATCTCCATTAACTACATCACACCTGTCCAGACCCACTAGAACACACCTCCATCTCCATTAACTACATCACACCTGTCCAGACCCACTAGAACACACCTCCATTAACTACATCACACCTGTCCACTAGAACACACCTCCATCTCCATTAACTACATCACACCTGCCCAGACCCACTAGAACACACCTCCATCTCCATTAACTACATCACACCTGTCCAGACCCACTAGAACACACCTCCATCTCCATTAACTACATCACACCTGCCCAGACCCACTAGAACACACCTCCATCTCCATTAACTACATCACACCTGTCCAGACCCACTAGAACACACCTCCATCTCCATTAACTACATCACACCTGTCCACTAGAACACACCTCCATCTCCATTAACTACATCACACCTGTCCAGACCCACTAGAACACACCTCCATCTCCATTAACTACATCACACCTGTCCACTAGAACACACCCCCATCTCCAGCGCCCGCATCAGCACCATTTTATTTCTCTCCGTCACTTTCATCTTTTAGATAATAAAGCATTATACCTTTCAAATGAATTAACAACAGAGGATCGGTTGATTTCCAGGTTTTAATTAAGTATAATATTTAGGATGATTGACGAGAAAAGTATCGTCCAACTCTGGGGGTATCTCACTGCACCCTCAAATGCCATGTCTTGAAATATGCAGACAGACGGATTAAAGTACATTTACATTATAATACTGTACTTCTGACAGCCAACTTTCTAACTCCGCCCATAACTTTATGACGTCATAACATTCCCAGAAGGATTATTGAGTCATTGTTAGTTTTACACTGAAGACATGACTCTGCTGTTATGCTGTAGAATTAGGGGATTTTGTCTCTTGTATAATAAGGGACTATCATTTGTCCCAACATCACAGGCAACAGACTTTGTTATAGTTAAAGACTTCCAAAAGTTGTTTAATGGGGTTTCTCCCTGTGCACCTGCCAATGTAAATCTATTGAACGAGACAAGTTACCAGACAGGACATATTGCTAATGCTCTTCCTATTGATAACCTGAATGACAATTAACTAGTGGGCGGTAGTCGTGACGACGGCCTATTCGATGACGTCGTCCATCGGGATTCTCCAAAGAAGAAGACACTCTGGATTGATCATCAGGAGTCAGATGTGAAGGAGGAGGTTGATCATCAGGAGTCAGATGTGAAGGAGGAGGTTGATCATCAGGAGTCAGACGTGAAGGAGGAGGTTGATCATCAGGAGTCAGACGTGAAGGAGGAGGTTGATCATCAGGAGTCAGATGTGAAGGAGGAGGTTGATCATCAGGAGTCAGACGTGAAGGAGGAGGTTGATCATCAGGAGTCAGATGTGAAGGAGGAGGTTGATCATCAGGAGTCAGATGTGAAGGAGGAGGTTGATCATCAGGAGTCAGATGTGAAGGAGGAGGTTGATCATCAGGAGTCAGACGTGAAGGAGGAGGTTGATCATCAGGAGTCAGACGTGAAGGAGGAGGTTGATCATCAGGAGTCAGATGTGAAGGAGGAGGTTGATCATCAGGAGTCAGACGTGAAGGAGGAGGTTGATCATCAGGAGTCAGACGTGAAGGAGGAGGTTGACCATCAGGAGTCAGATGTGAAGGAGGAGGTTGATCATCAGGAGTCAGATGTGAAGGAGGAGGTTGACCATCAGGAGTCAGATGTGAAGGAGGAGGTTGATCATCAGTGAACCTCTAGGATTGTGGCTGGGCTGGCGTTTACACTTCCAGCTTGGTCATATATTTTGATACCTTGAATGTTGATATTGTGAACCTATGTTATATATTTGTACCTCCTGTTTCAGGAAGTGATGTCACTAAGTACTGCCCCTATATATACAGTGCAGTGAGAAAGTATTCAGACCCCTTCACTTTTTCCACATTTTGCTCTGTTATTCGAAAATGAATTAAATCAATATTTTACCCTCAATCTACACACAATATCCCATAATGACATCACAATACCCCATAATGACATCACAACAGCCCATAATGACATCACAATACCCCAGAATGACATCACAATACCCCATAATGACAAAGCAAAAACAGGTTTTTATAAATGTTTCAAATGTAACAAAAACAACAACTGAAATATCACAGTACCATTCAAGGGTTTGGACACACCTACTCATTCAAGGGTTTTTATTTTTACTATTTTCTACGTTGTAGAATAATAATGAAGACATCAAAACTATGAAATAACACATATGGAATCATGTAGTAAGCAAAAAAGGGTTAAACAAATCAAAATATATTTTATATTTGAGATATTTTAAAGCAGTCACCCTTTGCCTTGATGACAGCTTTGCACACTCTTGGCATTCTCTCAACCAGCTTCATGAGGTAGTCACCTGGAATTAATTTCAATTTACAGGTGTGCCTTGTTAAATGTTGATTTGTGGAATTTCTTTCCTTCTTAATGCATTTGAGCCAATCAGTTGTGTTGTGACAAGGTATGGGTGGCTCTCATGAGGATTGACACAGGAAAGGAAGACCCAGAGTTACCTCTGCTGCAGAAGATAAGTTCATTAGAGTTAACTGCACCTAAAATTGCAGCCCAAATAAATGCTTCACAGAGTTCAAGTAACTGACACATCTCAACATCAACTGTTCAGGCCTTCATGGTTGAATTGCTGCATTCAAAAACACTGTTTACAAAAGCTTTGTCAAAGAACAAGAAGGTCGGTATAGTATTTACAAAAGCTTTGTTAAAGAACAAGGCCAGCACACTGTTTACAAAAGCTTTGTTAAAGAAAAAGAAGGCCCACACACTGTTTACAAAAAAATAGCTTTTCTTTCAAAAACAGGGACATTTCTAAGTGACCCCAAACTGTTGAATGGTAGTGTACATCTACATGATGTATTGTTACACCATGTAGGAGCAGTATAGACCTAGTCTGTTCATTATATACATCTACATGATGTATTGTTACACCATGTAGGAGCAGTATAGACCTAGTCTGTTCATTATATACATCTACATGATGTATTGTTACACCATGTAGGAGCAGTATGGACCTACAGTAGCTGGCTACTTATTAAGATTTAGTTTGACTTTATGAAACTGTCTTAAATGTGCTGTAGTAAACGTTTTTTATTCGCACTAATCAATCAACACATTCAGGTCTTTGTATGTATCAATATAATAGTATTATTTAATTAAATCCATGTAAAAAAATCTTTGTCTGAAAATAAAATGTGATCCTCAACTGCGTTTCCCTCCAGTCAGCAGACGGCGATGTGCGTCTTTCAGGCGATGCTGCAGCGTGACGTATAATCTAGTGGACGGTTCTTCATAAACAGCTTTTCAACCACCTCGGTAGCTTGCTAGCCAACATAGCCGAAAGATTCAAGCTTTTTATACGCTTTCGGTCTATATTAGCTACTGTGTTTTAGACACACTTCTATCGTATCTACTTGTTAACCTATTTAATTTAATATTACGTTATTTTTTATTAGTCAGCTATAGTAGCTGGCTGGTTAAGTTAGCATTAGCCTAGTCGCTAATGATAGCTAGCTAGCTAGCTAACATCCCCGAACATGAGCTCCCTAAACTACTCCCCTCCTGTTAAAGAAGAGGAGGTCTGCTGGACGGAGAAAGAAGCTCTGGGGCTGAACATTGTCGTGAAAGAGGAGAAGGAAGAGAAGGATGTTACAGTAAAACAAGAAGTAGAGGGTGAGGTTGTTACAGTGAAAGATGAAGAGAAAGACGTTTCAGTTAAACAAGAGGAAGAAGAGGATGATGCTGTTTTTGGAGTGAAGAAGGAAGGAGAGATTACTGTCACATTGGAAGATGAAGAGGAGGAGACAGGAGATCTGAGTAACACCAGTAAGTACCGCCTTCAATTAGTTTTTAACTTTGGATATTCGGAGTTGGCTCGTCAATACCTCTTCAACGGAGGGTCCTGGGATGATGACTGATATGTCTAGAATCAGACGACGTAGAGACAAGCTACCCTTTGTTTTCTCCGTTCCGTTTCCAAAAAGTGACTTAACATATATATTTGAGGAGGGTCTATCTGCTGACCGCAGACTGGGGGGCCACGGCATGTAGTGATTTTAATGTAGTGATGTTTTACTACACACCGTGACCCCCAATAGAGCCATGTGAGAGTTGGGTTGGCTACACCAAAGATTATGGATATACTGACAAGATGTCTCTCTGTCCTAACAAGGGGAGTCGTTGTCCACAAAGCTGCACTGTGGGTTGTCTATCTCCCACCTATCCTGTCTTTGGATTGGTGGATACATCTTACATTTACATTACATTTTAGTCATTTAGCAGACGCTCTTATCCAGAGCGACTTACAGTAGTGAATGCATACATTTCATTTTTTGTACTGGTCCCCCGTGGGAATCGAACCCACAACCCTGGCGTTGCAAACACCATGCTCTACCAACTGAGCCACACGGGTCCAATTATCCCAGCGGAACAGACAGACAGGTATCTTACTTCGTTGAAAGGGGACTCTGGTCGGGGAAAGCAGGCCGTAGTTTGGGCATGCAGACTGTAGAGCCAGGCATGTCCCCATCCCCCTGGGGGCCAGGCCAATCCAACACCCGCTGAGGCCACAGGCAATGGGACTCCTGCAGGGCCCGTACAGACACGGGGCTCTCACGGTTACTTCCTGGGAGGGTGAACTTGGCAAACTAAATCTTCAAAACCTAAGAGAGCATTTATCTTATTATTGTAATCTATTGTTTATATTCTATGAGGGTTGTTGACGTCAACCGCCTGTATTCAATGGAGAGAGATGCTAAGCTACTAGCATGAATATGCATAGCGATCTGGAGACAACTCCTATAGTGTTTTATCAAAGTTGTCGGTATGTCACGTGTCCACATAACAACTTAATCATTACGAAACTTCTGTTAGATCAAGTAAACCTCACGTAGCAAATAAGCCATTCATTTTGTTGTTGACCAAATTCAACACTTTCCACATTGGGTTGATAATTGTTAACACTTGGATACAACCTACTGTAGTCTACTGGCATGACCTAGAGAGATACAACCTACTGTAACCTACTGGCATGACCTAGAGAGATACAGCCTACTGTAACCTACTGGCATGACCTAGAGAGATACAACCTACTGTAACTTACTGGCATGACCTAGAGAGATACAACCTACTGTAACCTACTGGCATGACCTAGAGAGATACAACCTACTGTAACCTACTGGCATGACCTAGAGAGTTACAACCTACTGTAACCTACTGGCATGACCTAGAGAGATACAACCTACTGTAACCTACTGGCATGACCTAGAGAGATACAACCTACTGTAGCCTACTGGCATGACCTAGAGAGTTACACACTACTGTAACCTACTGGCATGACCTAGAGAGTTACAACCTACTGTAACCTACTGGCTTGACCTAGAGAGTTACAACCTACTGTAATCTACTGGCATGACCTAGAGAGATACAACCTACTGTAACCTACTGGCATGACCTAGAGAGATACAACCTACTGTAACCTACTGGCATGACCTAGAGAGATACAATCTACTGTAACCTACTGGCATGACCTAGAGAGTTACAACCTACTGACCCTACTGGCATGACCTAGAGAGTTACAACCTACTGTAACCTACTGGCATGACCTAGAGAGATACAACCTACTGTAGCCTACTGGCATGACCTAGAGAGTTACAACCTACTTTAACCTACTGGCATGACCTAGAGAGATACAACCTACTGTAACCTACTGGCATGACCTAGAGAGATACAACCTACTGTAGCCTACTGGCATGACCTAGAGAGATACAACCTACTGTAACCTACTGGCATGACCTAGAGAGATACAACCTACTGTAACCTACTGGCATGACCTAGAGAGTTACAACCTACTGTAACCTACTGGCATGACCTAGTGAATTACAAACTACTGTAACCTACTGGCATGACCTAGAGAGATACAACCTACTGGCATGACCTAGTGAATTACAACCTACTGTAACCTACTGGCATGACCTAGAGAGATACAACCTACTGTAGCCTACTGGCATGACCTAGAGAGTTACAACCTACTTTAACCTACTGGCATGACCTAGAGAGATACAACCTACTGTAACCTACTGGCATGACCTAGAGAGATACAACCTACTGTAGCCTACTGGCATGACCTAGAGAGATACAACCTACTGTAACCTACTGGCATGACCTAGAGAGATACAACCTACTGTAACCTACTGGCATGACCTAGAGAGTTACAACCTACTGTAACCTACTGGCATGACCTAGTGAATTACAACCTACTGTAACCTACTGGCATGACCTAGAGAGATACAACCTACTGGCATGACCTAGTGAATTACAACCTACTGTAACCTACTGGCATGTCCTAGAGAGATACAACCTACTGTAACCTACTGGCATGACCTAGAGAGTTACAACCTACTGGTAATTCTAAACTTTCTCTCACTTTTATGGGGTATTGTGATGTCATTATGGGGTATTGTGATGTCATTTCAACTGTTAGCTTCAACTGTTAGTCCGTGTTAGTCCGTGTTAGTCCATAACAAATTGATGTTTATAATGTGTTATTGTCTGCTTGATTTACTGTAGGGTCTCGTTAGTCTGTCTGGACACAGAGATACTTAGCTCATAATGTGTAGAGAACTGTTCTTTGATGGATAGGCTATTGTACAACACACAGAGTTATTTTCCTTTATTCAGGACATTTAGAATGACAACACATTACAGAGTAGGTTTGTGGGATTATTCACAAAATTATCTGGTTATGAAATGTCATGACAAAGACATTTTAGTTTCCTTGTTTCACCTGAAATATGAAATGATTTATAGTCCTAGGTCTATGTTGTTGTTAGGTGAAGTTATGGGTCCTACAGTAGGTCTATGTTGTTGTTGTTAGGTGAAGTTATGGGTCCTACAGTAGGTCTATGTTGTTGTTAGGTGAAGTTATGGGTCCTACAGTAGGTCTATGTTGTTGTTAGGGGAAGTTATGGGTCCTACAGTAGGTCTATGTTATTGTTAGGTAAAGTTATGGGCCAATTTGTTAAACACTTAGTGTACAAACCCTTATTGTCAGGCTGATGGCAAAGCTAGCCAAAGAGCATGTTACTGGTTGAAGTTTTTTTTAAAGTATAAAGCAGTTGATTTGCGACAATAACACAAACATATTAAGCAGGTGATTCAAGCGAGCCTTACAATTATAATCTTAAAGTATAGTAAATACACTCATAATCAACCTGTAAATGGAGACTGTTTTTGCTATCAGCCTATGAGAACTCCCCTGAGTTTTCCCCACGGTGCTGAATTAGTGAGTAGACACAGAGCTTAATGTGAGTTTTGTACAAAATAATAAAATGCAGAACTACTTGAGAAGCACTCCTGATCTTGTGCTGTAATATTCAGAATACATTGTGAAAATCTAAAATCTTTGCTCACCATTTTTGCTCCAGGCAGATATACTACATCCATAACTAGTGGTTTCATCATTACCAGATATACTACGTCCATAACTAGTGGTTTCCTCATTAGCAGGGAGGAGTTTCTGCAACCAGATTGTGTGTGCTTTGCCCTCGTGCTGCAATTTTAGCAAACACAGATAAAGGCCTTTATTGGAGACCAAAAGTCGTCTGGCACACTTTTTAGGATTTTAACAACTTGAATAACTTATTTCTAGCCTACATTCATCGATGTTACTTCTGTGAAAACAAGACTAAATCTGACTATTGTTGCTATCTTGACTGTCTTAATTTTCAAATTTAACAGACGTCAATTGTTGTACAGCTTCATTGATGCTCTGGGCATCACCCTTTACCTCAAATAAATAGTGGATTTCCACTTTTACAGTGGATTTCTGCTGTTGTGGGCCTTTAACCATCTGTCTGACTTTGTTGTTCACACAGGAGAGAGACAGGACTATCGTGGATCCTCTGGGGAGCCTCAACAACATCATGATGCTGAAGAGGCAGAGAAGAGTCTCTCCAGATCAGAACTACTCAAGAAACACCAGCAGAGACCCACAGGGAAGAAATCTCACTGCTGCTCTGACTGTGGGAAAAGATTCAACTCTTCATCAAACCTTAAAATACATCAAAGAATTCACACAGGAGAGAAACCTTACGGCTGTGATCAATGTGGGAAGAGTTTTACTACATCTAGCAATCTAACTATACACCAGAGAACACACACAGGAGAGAAACTATATAGCTGTGATCAATGTGGGAAGAGTTTTACTACATCTAGCTATCTAACAATACACCAGAGAACACACACAGGAGAGAAACCTTACGGCTGTGGTCAATGTGGGAAGAGATTTATTCTGCTACAAACCCTGAAATCACACCAGAGAACACACACTGGAGAGAAACCTTATGGCTGTGATCAATGTGGGAAGAGTTTTACTCAGCTAAGCAACCTGATAGTACACCAGCGGGGACACACAGGAGAGAAACCTTATAGCTGTGATCAATGTGGGAAGAGTTTTACTTCATCTAGCTGTCTAACTATACACCAGAGAACACACACAGGAGAGAAACCTTATGGCTGTGATCAATGTGGGAAGAGTTTTATTGGCCTACAAACCCTGAAATCACACCAGAGAATACACACTGGAGAGAAACCTTTTAGCTGTGATCAATGTGGGAAGAGTTTTACTACATCTAGCTGTCTAACTAAACACCAGAGAACACACACTGGAGAGAAATCTTATAGCTGTGATCAATGTGGGAAGAGTTTATCTCACCCAAGCAGCCTGATAGTACACCAGCGGACACACACAAGAGAGAAATCTTATAGCTGTGATCAATGTGGGAAGAGTTTTTCTACATCTTGCTATCTAACTATTCACCAGAGAAACACACACAGGAGAGAAACGTCATGGCTGTGATCAATGTGGGAAGAGATACTCTGATAAAAGATCTCTGATTAAACATCAGAAAATACATGAAGGAGTTGTTTCATGATATCAATGAATTAATGTCACAATGTAGAATGTTTAAACATTGTAGTAGGAGTATTTTAATGATATCACAATGTAGAACCCTAAACGTTTGTCCCCTGTTCTATTGATTTCAACATGATATGGATATTAGCCTCAGGGGGAAATCCAGGCTCTGAATTGGAGGAGTACTATTTATGAAATTTAACAAAAAGTGACTAACAAAAAAGAGCTGTGTTACATTTACCATGTTGGTGACCCACTTGAATCAAAATGTAGCTAGCTGTTTTCTACAAATTGTCCTCTAACCAGTGATGTACACATTATTCCCAGATTCCGTGTGGTTTTTGAGCTGTTAGTTTTAACAGGACGTGCAACCTCATCTCCCTCCTCTCGCGCAATTGATTTCAACATGATATCGATGAGTTATGACAAGTAAGTGTTCCTTTGTTTAGTGACCCCTAAATTTAAATGTATCAGTCCAAAATGTAGCTGACTGTCTTCTGCAGGTTGTCCTCTAAAAGTCTTCCCACATTGATCACAGCTATAAGATTTCTCTCCTGTGTGTGTTTTCTGGTGCTTCTTCAAATTCTGTGAAGTTGAGAATCTTTTTCCACAATATGAACAGTGGAATCGTTTCTCTCCTGTGTGTACTCGCTGGTGTCTAGTCAGATGGCTAGATGAAATAAAACTCTTCCCACATTGATCACAGCTATAAGGTTTCTCTCCTGTGTGTGTTCTCTGGTGTTCAGTCAGTTCTCTAGA
The DNA here is from genome assembly GCF_901001165.1 of Salmo trutta. Taxonomy (NCBI): domain Eukaryota; kingdom Metazoa; phylum Chordata; class Actinopteri; order Salmoniformes; family Salmonidae; genus Salmo; species Salmo trutta. The sequence continues at coordinate 197,059 of NW_021822729.1, forward strand.
TGTAATAAAACTTTTCACACATTGATTACAACTAAAAGGTTTCTCTCCTGTGTGTGTCCTCTGGTGTGATAACAGGTTGCTTGACTGAGTAAAACTCTTCACACATTGAGTACAGCTGTACTGTTTCTCTCCTGTATGTGTTCTCTGGTGTATAATCAGATAGCTAGATGTAGTAAAACTCTTCCCACATTGATCACAGCTGTAAGGTTTCTCTCCATTGTGAATTCTCAGGTGTACTTGTAGTGATTTTAATCTTAAGTAACTCTTCCCACAATCAAAACAGTGGTGAGATTTCTCTCCTGTGTGTGTTCGCTGGTGTATTTTAAGTTCTGATGAAGATTTGCAATGTTTTCCACAGTCAGAGCAGCAGATAGATTTATTCCCTGTGGTTCTCTGCTGGTGTTTCTTGAGGTGTTCTGATGTGGAGAGACTCTTCTCTGCCTCGTCAGCATCATGCTGTTGAGGCTCCCCAGAGGATCCACAATAGTCACGTCTCTCTCCTGTGTGAACAAGTCATACAGATGGTTAAAGGCCCAGAACAGCAAAAATCCACTGAAAAAGGTGATGCCAACAGCGTAGCCATGATACTGTACAACAATTGACGTCTGTAATGAATGTTAAAATTACTTGACAATTGTCTTAACCTCTCTAGGGTAGGGGGCAGTATTTGCACGGCCGGATAAAAAACGTACCCGATTTAATCTGGTTATTACTACTGCCCAGAAACTAGAATATGCATATAATTATTGGCTTTGGATAGAAAACACCCTAAAGTTTCTAAAACTGTTTGAATGGTGTCTGTGAGTATAACAGAACTCATATGGCAGGCAAAAACCTGAGAAGATTCCTTACAGGAAGTGCCGTCTCTGACCATTTATTGGGCTTCTACACTCTCTTTATTGAAAACTGAGGATCTTTGCTGTAACGTGACACTTCCTACAGCTCCCATAGGCTCTCAGAAGGTGGCAAACCGCTGAATGATGTCTTTGCAGGCCCTGGCTGAAAAACATTAGCGCATTTGGATGGTGGTCGATCAGAGGACAATGAGACTGAGGCGCGTGCACGAGGTGACACCATGTTTTTATTTTCTCTGTCTTTGAACGTAAACAGGGTTTCCCAGTCTGAATATTATCGCTTTTTTACGAGAAAAATAGCATAAAAATGGATTTTAAACAGCGGTTGACATGCTTCGAAGTACGGTAATGGAAAATTTAGATTTTTTTTGTCACGAAACACGTCGGGTGCGTCACCCTTCGGATAGTGTCTTGAACGCACGAACAAAACAGAGGATATTTGAACATAACTATGGATTATTTTGAACCAAACCAACATTTGTTATTGAAGTAGAAGTCCTGGGAGTGCATTCTGACGAAGAACAGCAAAGGTAATCCAATTTTTCTTATAGTAATCTGACTTTGGTGAGGGCTAAACTTGCTGGGTGTCTAAATAGCTAGCCCGTGATGGCTGGGCTATCTACTCAGAATATTGCAAAATATGCTTTCACCGAAAAGCTATTTTAAAAATCGGACATAGCGATTGCATAAAGGAGTTCTGTATCTATAATTCTTAAAATAATTGTTATGTTTTTTGTGAACATTTATCGTGAGTAATTTAGTAAATTCACCGGAAGTTTGCGGTGGGTATGCTAGTTCTGAACATCACATGCTAATGTAAAAAGCTGGTTTTTGATATAAATATGAACTTGATTGAACAAAACATGCATGTATTGTATAACATAATGTCCTAGGATTGTCATCTGATGAAGATCATCAAAGGTTAGTGCTGCATTTAGCTGTGGTTTTATATGCTAGCTTGAAAAATGGGTGTCTGATTATTTCTGGCTGGGTACTCCGCTGACATAATCTAATGTTTTGCTTTCGTTGTAAAGGCTTTTTGAAATCGGACAGTGTGGTTAGATTAACGAGAGTCTTGTCTTTAAAAATGGTGTAAAATAGTCATATGTTTGAGAAATTGAAGTAATAGCATTTCTAAGGTATTTGAATAACGCGCCACGGGATTCCACTGGCTGTTGAGTAGGTGGGACGATTTCGTCCCACCTACCCTAGAGAGGATGTCTTAAGACAGTCAAGTGAGCAACAATAGTCATATTTAGTCTTGTTTTCACATTAGTAGTAACTAGAAATAAGTAAAAGGTGTTGAACTCCTAAGCAGTGTGCCAGGCAACTTTTGGTATCCAATATAGGCCCCTTTCTGTGTTTGCTAAAATTGCGACAAGGGCGATGCACACACAATTTGGTTGTAGAAACTCCTCCCTGCTAATGAGGAAACCGCTAATTAAGGATGTACTATATCTGCCTGGAGCAAAAATGGTGAGCAAGGGCCTCCCGAGTGGCGCAGTGGTCTAAGGCACTGCATCGCAGTGCTAGCTGTGCCACAAGAGATTCTGGGTTCGAGTCCAGGCTCTGTCGCAGCTGGCTGCGACCGGGAGGCCCATGGGGCGACGCACAATTAGCCCAGCGTCGTCCCGGGTTAGGGAAGGGTTTGGCCGGCAGGGATATCCTTGTCTCATCGCGCACTAGCAACTCCTGTGGCGGGCCGGGCGCAGTGCACGCTGACCAGGTCGCCTGGTGTTTCCTCGGACACATTGGTGCTGCTGGCTTCCAGGTTGGATGGCATTGTGTCAAGAAGCAGTGCGGCTTGGTTGGGTTGTGTTTCGGAGGACGCATGGCTCTCGACCTTCGCCTCTCCAGAAGCCGTACGGGAGTTGCAGCGATGAGACAAGACTGTAACTACCAATTGGGGAGAAAAAAGGGGTGAAAAAAATATATATTTAAAAAATGGTGAGCAAAGATTAGTTTCCACAATGTGTTCTGAATATTACAGCGCACTATCAGCGCAAGATCAGGAGTGCTACTCAAGGAAACTCACATTAAGCTCTGTGTCTATTCACTAATTCACCACCGTGGGGGAAAACTCAGGAGAGTTCTCATAGGCTGACAGCAAAAATAGCCTCCATTTCCAGGTTGATTATGATTATTATTATCATTTGACACTACTTTGGATTATAATTGTAAGGCTCGTTTGAATGTCCGGATTTAATATAATGTTTGTGTTATTGTCGAAAATGTACTACTTTATATTTAAAAACCACTTCAACAAGTAAAATGCTAATTGGCTAGTTTTCCATCAGTGTACTACTTTATATTTAAAAATGACTAGGTCTATGTTATTGTTAGGTGAGATTATAGACCCTCAAATGAGGGTTTGTCCACTAAGTGTATGCCAAAATGGTCTATAATCTCACCGAACAATAACATAGAGCTACTGTAGGACCCATAATTTCACCTAACAACATAGACCTAGGATTATAAATCATTTAATATTTCAGGTGAAACATGGAAACTAAAATGTCTGTGATGACTTTTCATAACCTGATCACCAGATAATTTTGTAAATAATCCCACTAGGCTAATTTGTAATGAATTGTCATTCTAAATGTCCTGAATAAAGGAAAATAGCTCTGTGTGTTGTACAATAGCCTATCCATCATGGAACAGTTCTCTACACATTATGAGCTAAGTATCTCTTTGTTCAGACAGACTAACGAGACCCTACTGTAAATGAAGTAGACAATAACACATTATAAACATCGATTTGTTTGGGATGTTGGATCCAACGTGGAGCACGGCATAACTGTCTTTACCAGAGTAATGAATGAAGAAGCACTTTGGTTGTTGTTGGATGTCGTGATGTTTGCCATTTGACTGGCATGCAGAAAATGATTTCCTGGATCAGCTGATGATAGTTGAAAATGTAACTAACTAAACAGCTACAGTATTAACCTCTTCGCTATAGGAGGCAGTATTTTCACGGCCGGATGAAAAAGGTACCCAAATTAAACGGCCTACTTCTTGGGACCAGAGTCAAATATTTGCAAATTATTAGTAGATTTGGATAGAAAACACCCTAAAGTTTCTAAAACTGTTTGAATGGTGTCTGTGAGTATAACAGAACTCATATGGCAGGCAAAAACCTGAGAAACAGTCAACCAGGAAGTGGAGGATTTGAGAAATGTAGTTCTTTCTAGTCCCTTTAGAAACTACAGTATCTGTGGGGTCTCACGTTGCACTTTCTAAGGCTTCCATTGGCTGTCTAAAACCTGAGAAACAGTCAACCAGGAAGTGGAGGATTTGAGAAATGTAGTTCTTTCTAGTCCCTTTAGAAACTACAGTATCTGTGGGGTCACGTTGCACTTTCTAAGGCTTCCATTGGCTGTCTAAAACCTGAGAAACAGTCAACCAGGAAGTGGAGGATCTGAGAAATGTAGTTCTTTCTAGTCCCTTTAGAAACTACAGTATCTGTGGGGTCACGTTGCACTTTCTAAGGCTTCCATTGGCTGTCTAAAACCTGAGAAACAGTCAACCAGGAAGTGGAGGATTTGAGAAATGTAGTTCTTTCTAGTCCCTTTAGAAACTACAGTATCTGTGGGGTTACGTTGCACTTTCTAAGGCTTCCATTGGCTGTCTAAAACCTGAGAAACAGTCAACCAGGAAGTGGAGGATCTGAGAAATGTAGTTCTTTCTAGTCCCTTTAGAAACTACAGTATCTGTGGGGTTACGTTGCACTTTCTAAGGCTTCCATTGGCTGTCTAAAACCTGAGAAACAGTCAACCAGGAAGTGGAGGATCTGAGAAATGTAGTTCTTTCTAGTCCCTTTAGAAACTACAGTATCTGTGGGGTCACGTTGCACTTTCTAAGGCTTCCATTGGCTGTCAGAGAGTGGTTTGAGCCTTCTCCTGTCACTGGGCAGATTATAGGAGCTCAGTTACTGAGTGGCCTGCCTGGCAACAAAGGGATTGGATATGCGTGGTCACGAGAGCTCGCTGTTTTTTCTTTTCCCGCTTGAATGAATACACTATTGTCCGGTTGGAATATTATCGCAATTTTACATTAAAAATACAATAAAAATTGATCTTAAACAGCGTTTGACATGCTTCTAAGTACGGTAATGGAACATTTTGACTTTTTGTGTCTCGAATTGCGCTCACGCGTTACCCTTTGGATAGTGACCTGAACGCACGAACAAAACGGAGGTATTTGGACATAACTATGGATTATTTCGAACAAAAACAAAATTTCTTGTGGAAGTAGCAGTCCTGGGAGTGCATTCTGATGAAGATCAGCAAAGGTAAAACAATATTTCTAATACTAATTCTGAGTTTAGGTGACCCCGAAGTTGGCGGGTGTCTGAATAGCTAGCCGTGATGGCTGAGCTATGTACTCAGGATATTGAAAAATGTGCTTTCTCCGTAAAGCTGTTTTAAAATCTGACACAGCGGTTGCATAAAGGAGTAGTCTATCTATAATTCTTAAAATAATTGTTATGTATTTTGTCAACGTTTATGATGAGTATTAATTTAAATTCACCGGAATTCTTTGGTGGGAAATACAATTTCTGAACATCAAGCACTAATGTAAAATGCTGTTTTTGGATATAAATATGAACTTTATCGAACAAAACATACATGTATTGTGTAACATAATGTCCTAGGAGTGTCATCTGATGAAGATCGTCAAAGGTTAGTGCATAATTTAGCTGTGTTTTCGGTTTCTGTGACATATACCCTTGCTTGGAAAATGGCTGTGTGATTATTTGTGTCTATGTACTCTAACATAATTTCATGTTTTGCTTTTGCTGAAAAGCCTTTTTGAAATCGGACAATGTGGTTAGATTAACGAGAGTCTTATCTTTAAAATGGTGTAAAATAGTTGATTGTTTGAGAAAATTGAATTGTGGTATTTTAGTTGTTTTTGTATTTCGCGCCATGCGATCCCATTGGCTGTTGGCTAGGGGTCCCGCTGGCGGAACAAGGTTCCGCTATCGGAAACCCTAGATGTAAGAAGTTAAGCATTAAGTGTAATTATTGAAGAACAACATTAATGGCAGTATCCATTTGTGTGTTGTCAATAAAGTTAAGGTGACTCGCTTAGAACCATAGGATTTAGCAAACTCTGAAATGATTTAGGATTTCTGTGCCCATGACAACTGTTATCCCAGCGTAACATAAGGAGACACTAAATGTCACGTAGTTAGAGAGCATTTCAGAGATCTGAATTCAAAAAAACTGTCCGACAGCAAGATCCAGTATTTAAGTTGAAGTTCATCATATGACAAGCTTAACGTTATGACTATAACTACTGTTCCCTGAAGGAAGGAAACTAGGTACAACATACTATTAAATCCACACGTTATGACTATAACTACTGTTCCCTGAAGGAAGGAAACTAGGTACAACATACTATTAAATCAAACAAGCTAAGCGTCAGTACAGAGACAAAGAGGAGTCGCAATTCAATGGCTCAGACACGAGAGGTATGTGGCAGGGTCTACAGTCAATCACGGACTACAAAAGAAAAACCAGCCCCGTCGCGGATCACGATGCCTTGCTTCCAGACAGACTAAACAACTTTTTTGCTCGCTTTGAGGACAATACAGTGCCACTGACACGGCCCGCTACCAAAACCTGCGGGCTCTCCTTCACTATAGCCAACGTGAGTAAAACATTTAATTTCTTTGGGGTAGGGGGCAGTATTTTCACATCCGGATGAAAAGCATGCCCGTAGTAAACTGCCTGCTACTCAGGCCCAGAAGCTAGGATATGAAATCGGACAGTGTGGTTAGATTAACGAGAGTCTTGTCTTTAAAATGGTGTAAAATAGTCATATGTTTGAGAAATTGAAGTTATAGCATTTATGAGGTATTTGTATTTTGCGCCACGCGATTCCACTGGCTGTTGACTAGGGCTGTGACACTGCATCCCACCTTGCCCAGGGAGGTTAACCTGTTAGGGTATAGGGGGCAGTATTGAGAATTTTTGAAAAAATATGTGCCCATTTTTAACTGCCTATTACACCAACTCAGAAGCTAGAATATGCATATTATTGTTCAGGTTTGGATAGAAAACACCCTAAAACTGTTTGAATGGTGTCTGTGAGTATAACAGAACTCATTTGGCAGGCAAAACCCTGAGACAGATTCTGACAGGAAGTGGATACCTGATGTGTTGAATTGACTTTGAGCCTATGCCATTGAAAAACAAAGGGGGTGAGGTATATTCTGGCACTTCCTATTGCTTCCACAAGATGTCCCCAGCCTTTACAAAGTGTTTTGAGTCTTCTACAGTGAGATCTGACCGAATAAGAGCCATGGAACGTGATGGTCCATCATTCACCCTGGCGCGCGATTTGATGGTGGGTACTCTCATTCCGAAACGTTTTAAAAGAAAACCCAATGGTCCGCCTTGAATTTTATTCATGTTCTGGTTAAAAAAGGCCCTAATGATTTATGCGATACAACGTTTGACATGTTTGAACGAACGGAAATATATTTTTTCCGTTCTTGAAGTGAAGTGAAGTCCGGCTGGCTTAGATCATGCGCTACAACACGGAGGTTTTTGGACATAAATGATGAGCTTTTTTGAACAAAACTACATTCGTTATGGACCTGGGACTCTTTGGAAGTGACATCTGATGAAGAGAATCAAAGGTAATGGATTATTTACATAGTATTTTCAATCTCTCCAACATGGCGGTTAGTCTGTATCGCAATGCGTATTTTTCTGGCGCAGTGCTCAGATTATTGCAAAGTGTGATTTCCCAGTAAGGTTAATTTTAAATCTGGCAAGTCCATTGCGTTCAAGAGATGTAAATCTATAATTGTTTGAATGACAATATAATATTTTAGCAATGTTTTCTAATATTAATTAATTATTTTGTTGTCATGACTTGACTGCCGGTATTGGAGGGAAGCGATTTCCTGAACATCAACGCCATAGTAAAACGCTGTTTTTAGATATAAATATGAACTTGATAGAACTAAAAATGCATGCATTGTCTAACATAATGTCCTAGGAGTGTCATCTGATGGAGATTGTAAAAGGTTAGTGCATAATTTTAGCTGATTGTATGGTTTTGGTGACGCCTGTCTTTGAATCTACAATACAATACACACAGCTATTGTCAATGTACTCTCCTAACATAACCTAACTTTATGCTTTCCCCGTAAAACCTTTTTGAAATCGGTAAACGTGGTTAGATTAAGAAGATGTTTATCTTTCAAAGGCTGTAAGTTAGTTGTATGTTTGAGAAATTTGAATTTGGACATTTATTTGGTTTCAAATTTGCCGCTCTTGAAATGCACCTGCTGTTGATAGGGTGCGCCACGGGGGGCACGCTAACGTCCCACATAGCCCCAAGAAGTTTTAAATGTTATAAAACAACATTCAACATGAGGCAGACAGATCTTACAGTTCTCCAGTGTGTCAGCAAGCTCCTTCTGGTTCATTTTCCTCAGGACGTGCAGTGTGATCTTCAGAGCCCCCTCTCTGGCACTGCTCTCCTGAATGAACAGGAATATATGAAACAGGGAAGCCGTTAGGTAGTCGTTACTACGCTAGCCAGGAGATGCGCCTGGCTCGAGGCTAACTGGTGCTAGCTTCGGGACAAGGGCACCGACGTCTGGCAAAGGCCGGTTGAGGGCACATCAGACGGAATTACGTCGGCAGACCAGTCGTGATGGATTGGCGGGGCTCCATGTTGACAAAGGGTCCAGGCCAATTGGCAAGAGGTATTGTAGCTGGAGTAATTTTGTTTGCTAGCCGGGAGATGCACCTGGCTTGAGGCTAACTGGTGCTAGCTTCAGGACAAGGGCGTTAGCCACTATAGCCAATCCGGTGCAAAGGTCCAGAGCTTACGGCAGGAATGCGGTGATGTAGTGGCTTCTAGTCATCTTAGTGAAGAGTCTGGGAGGCATCAGCTGTGTAGCCGAGTGATCATAGGGTCCACTGAGCAGGCCGGGAGATTGGCCAGGCTCAAGGCTAGCTTCGAGGCTGGGCCACTCGGTGGCAGCTAGCTAGCTGCAATTATCCGGTGTAATGGTCCAGAGCTTACGGCAGGAATACGGTGATGTAGTGGAGAAAAACAGTCCGAAATGCTCAGGGTTGATATCGCGCTGTGCAGACTGGCAGGTATTATCCAGGCTAAAAGTGGCTGATGTCTGAGCTAAAAAGGTAAAGGCCGCTAGCAGTGGCTAACAATGACTAAATAGCTAGTAGCTAATTAGCTGGTTAGCTTCTGATGGAGGTTCTAGCTATAAGGTCTCACTGTTTTCTAGCATTGGGTGAGGCGGGTTGCTGGAAGGTATATTTAATTAAAAAATGGAACAAGAGATTGAAATATGTTGCAATATATACAAAAAAATACGAAATAAACATAACATTTACAACAAACACGTCTTACTGCTACGCCATCTTGGATTACAAGATGACTCAGTTAAAAACCATTGGATTTAGCAAACTCTGAAATGATTTAGGATTTCTGTGCCCACGAAAACGGTTTTCCCAGCGTAACATAAGGAGCCACTAAATGATACATAGTTCGAGTGCATTTCAGAATACAAAAAAATTGTCCGACAGCAAGATCCAGTATTTAAGTTGAAGTTCATCATATGACAAGCGTAACGTTATGACCCTAACTACTGTTCCCTGAAGGATGGAAACTAGGTACAACATACTATTAAATCCACGCCTCTCTGGAAGCCCTTCCACAGGTGATGAGAGTGAGGCTTGGATTAATTCCTTAAATTTAATAAGGCTCTTCACCGACCCAGGAAGGGGTGGGGCCAAATAGGTGTTGCACCTCGTTTCCCTCTTTCAGGGAACACCAATTATAGTGTTAGGTTCCATCCGCTTCCCTAAACCAATCCTGTGATCTCCTCCCGTCCACCCAGCACATTCCACAGCCACTCTGTCTTTCTACAGATCTCACTCCTTTATATACTCTGCCTCTGATCTATCATGTCTTTAATATCTCAATGTTCAAAGTTTAGCCCAAATCCAACAGTCATAAAGTTACACTCCCTTTCAGTCGGTCAACTTCGGTAAAACACTATGGGAAAATACAATCATTCCCCATGCCGACCCAAACGGATACTAAATGAAACGGCCCCTGGCAGACCACCCAGACCTGACAACGCAAGATGCTTCAGTTTTGTCAATTTATTAATAGTCTTTTGTTTGAAACACTCCTGTCAATGTTGAATAAGGACACACACCTGATTACGCATATAGAAGTAGGACTAGTCTACCTGGCCTGTGTGCAAATGTAGGCCTATAAATGTGCCCATTTGGGGATGTCTGACAGTACTTCTGATTGTCTTAATGCACCACCACTAATGAGTTGCGTAGCTTCTCAAATATTTTTTTTTCCACCTCAAACAGCAAGTAAACAAAGTCTAATAAAAAGAAAATAAAGTCATTTCACCTTTATTTAACCAGGAAGGCTAGTTGAGAACAAGTTCTCATTTGCAACTGCGACCTGGCCAAGATAAAGCATAGCAATTCGACACATACAACAACACAGAGTTACACATGGAATAAACAAAACATATTTAATACAGTCAAAAAATCAATTGCAAATGACAATAGTTCCTCAAAGTATTTTTGTAAAATATTTCCAGCTCTCGCCCTTTTGATAACCACTCGGCATAAAAGGGAAAAATGTAATTCTCTGATCCAGTGGAAACATCATAAAATACCTGATTACTTCTTATCCTTTGCACAAATAGCCTACAGCTGTGTCTGTCCAGAACTCACTGGCACAGGAAAACTGAGGGCCAGAATATTTTATACAATGTTGCAAGTTTCAGGGGGCCAGTTGATAGTTGATACAATGTTTCAAGTTTGTTGTAGACAAGCCATGTGCAGCCAAAGTATTAATTTTTATCAGGATATTTTCTACCTGCAGAATGCAATGTTTTTATTTGTTGGCTTTATGTAGGCTATTTTTTTACATAGTTGGCAATGGCAATAAAAGTTACTTTTAGATTTGTATAATTTTCATTTAGATAGAATGTAGATTAATCAGACAATAATTTTGAGATAGTATTATAAATTAAATGAAACTGTTCCAGTAAAATGTGAATATGAAAATCATAACTGGCACCAGATCAGTAGAAATGGTCAGATAAATTGGCACCAAATGGAAAAGGTTGCCGACTGCTGGTGTTGTCTATTTGTAGTCTATTAGTCTATCTGTAGTCTATTACTGAAAACTTCAGGAGCAGAACGGCAGAATTTACAAAGTCCAGCAGTGGGGGGGGGGGGGGGGGGGGGCTTCTGGTTAGGGCAGCAGTGTAGCCTAGTGATTAGAGCGTTGGACTAGTAACCGAAAGGTTGCAAGATCGAATCCCCGAGCTGACAAGGTACAAATCTGTCATTCTGCCCCTGAACAAGGCAGTTAACCCACTGTTCCTAGGCCGTCATTGAAAGTAAGAATTTGTTCTTAACTGACTTGCCTAGTAAATAAAAAAGGTTATGTTGATGACTGGCTCCCTTTAGTCATTTGTGAGTCTTATTTTATCAAACAGCGTGCTTAAAGCATCAGACAAGTTCAGTACATATAGATTTTATAAAAACACATGGTGTGATTGGTAGAAAGAACCGATGACTCTTGGTTGACCAAGATTTATTTTAGTTGGGGACAGCACTAGAAAATGATTTTGGGGCTCCCGAGAAGCGCAGCGGTCTAAGACACTGCATCTCAGTGCTTGAGGCGTCACTACAGACACCCTGGTTCAAATCCAGGCTGTATCACAATCGGCCATGATTGGGAGTCCCATAGGGCGGCGCACAATTGGCCCAGCGTCGTCCGGGGTAGGCAGTCATTGTAAATAATAATTTGTTCTTAAGTGACTTGCCTAGTTAAATAAAGGTTACTTTTAAATAAAATAAAAAATGGTGTTTCATGACAAACCCTTTTTTACAAATCCGTCAAGGCACCAGCTTTGAGAAGGGTTTAAAACAAAGGTTTCAAACCAATTCATAAATGTAATTGAATCTAGGTATGTATTGCCTTTAATGTAATAGCATGGGAAAAAAATTGGCTGAATATTATACAATGACTTATCAACAGCTCTAACAATTTGACCCACACAGGAAATCTACACTGGTAATTCTAGAATATACTATATAGCCTATTATTATTATTATATTTGTAAGTCGCGTCTGCTAAATGACTTAAATGTAAATGTAGCCTAGAAATCTGGTTAAACTATCATTATGACATCATGGATGAATTCTAGAATATACTATATAGCCTAGAAACCTGGTTAAACTATCATTATGACATCATGGATGAATTCTAGAATATACTATATAGCCTAGAAACCTGGTTAAACTATCATTATGACATCTTGGATGAATTCTAGAATATACTATATAGCCTAGAAACCTGGTTAAACTATCATTATGACATCATGGATGAATTCTAGAATATACTATATAGCCTAGAAACCTGGTTAAACTATCATTATGACATCATGGATGAATTCTAGAATATACTATATATCCTAGAAACCTGGTTAAACTATCATTATGACATCATGGATGAATTCCAGAATATACTATATATCCTAGAAACCTGGTTAAACTATCATTATGACATCATGGATGAATTCTAGAATATACTATATATCCTAGAAACCTGGATAAACTATCATTATGACCTCATGGATGAATTCTAGAATATACTATATAGCCTAGAAACCTGGTTAAACTATCATTATGACCTCATGGATGGCCAGTCCTTCTATTCATAGTGTAGTGAATTCATGGGGTAGCCCTGAGCTGAACTCAAACCTGGGTCCAGCGACTGTCAAGCCAACACCTTATAACTGTTACGCCAAGATGTCTGAACTTCTTGAAGAGGTCGCTAGGTGTTGGGTTACGGTTGCTACAATAGCTTTCTCTATAAATTTGAGAGTGGTTACACTTCTCCTTCCCCCATCCCTCAGCTGTTTACCAAACCAAGCCTCTGGGCAGTCATTTTGTTGCTGTTTAAAAAACCCACACAACAAACCAATCTGCAGTTCAAACAATAACAAAGCTGTCATTCCTCCACTGTTTTGGTTATAAGATGATGATGGGGTTGGAGAAATGTAACTACAGACAGATAGACCTATGAATGCAAGGACTGACCATCCATGATATCAACATTATAGTTGTAACCATGTTGAGGCTATACAGTGTTGATTTACATTGTTTCTAAACATTGGAGTAAAAAAATATTATTTGGCGTTCTGATGGGGTACAACAGTTGAACTAAGCTCATGAGGCATGTGTTATATTCTTCAAGAATCAATGGCTGAAAATAAATAATTTAAAAGTCACAATATGGATGTAGCAATTTCAGATTTCCGATTTAACACCAAACATCAGTTCAACAACTGCAGAGTTTGTGCCTCTGTATTTAAGACAGTACTTACTAGTGTTAATCAGGGAACGGTTTCTCAAAACCACCTTATGCCTAAGTTCACCGTTAGAACCATTGGATGCCTTAATTTGGGAAACCGGGCCCAGATATCCAGTTTCCTCCTCCTCCTTTCTCGATGTAACAGTCGTCTCCCCCTCCTCCTTTTTCACTCCAAAAACTGCACCCTCCTCTTTCTCTTCCTCCTCTTCTTTTACTGTAACATCATCCTCCTCTTTCACTCTGAACGCGTCTTTTTCTTCTTTCACAGTAACGGCCTCACCCTCTACTTCTTGTTTTACTGTGATATCCTCATTTTCTTTAGCAGGAGAGTAGCTTAGTGAACTCATGGTCGGGGATGTTAGCTATGCTAATGCTAACTTAACCAGCCCGCTAGCTGACTAGTAACAACAACACCGTAAATATGAAATTAAATCTGATAACTAACTAGACGACAGAAGTGGTTTTAAAACACAGTTGCTAATATACTCGAAAACGTCTAAAGAGCTTTATTGTTTCGGCTATTTTGTCTAGCAAGCTACCGAGGAGGCTGAATAACTGTTGCTGCTGTTGAAAGAAGAGTTCCGTCCACTAGATTATACGTCACACCAACAGCATTACCTTAAATTCCCAGACCGCCATCTGCTGACTGGAGTGGGTAACGCAGTTGAGTAAAATGTTTATTTTATTTTCAGACAAAAAGTTAAAGGGTAGGTATCAGGGACGTCGCTAGGCCTAAAATATTCATTAGCCCCCCCCCTAAATAAATCAAAATCAGTCAATATATATTTTCTGTGATTTATCTTTTTTTCGTCAACCGTTCCATCGCATCTTAAACTTCTTGCCCCACCGCACTAGGACCAGGGGAGGCTGCTGCTGCACTAGTGACTGTTAGACTTTCTTCAGCAAAGATGGCGGACAGAAATACTAGGAGAGAGGGGTACCCCTACACAGAACTGAACTGGATCAAAGATGGAGGACAGAAATACTAGGAGAGAGGGGTATCCCTACACAGAACTGATCTGGATCAAAGATGGAGGACAGAAATACTAGGAGAGAGGGGTACCCCTACACAGAACTGAACTGGATCAAAGATGGCAGACAGAAATACTAGGAGAGAGGGGTACCCCTACACAGAACTGAACTGGATCAAAGATGGCGGACAGAAATACTAGGAGAGAGGGGTATCCCTACACAGAACTGACCTGGATCAAAGATGGTGGACAGAAATACTAGGAGAGAGGGGTACCCCTACACAGAACTGAACTGGATCAAAGATGGCGGACAGAAATACTAGGATGGAAGCAAATGTAAGGGATTATAATGTCATAACGAATCATGCAAAAACATGTACAGTTGACAGGAATGTTAGTTAATGTATAGACAAACGATTATGCATTTTTTATCATAAAGTTCATTTATGTAAATCGTGATTTAGCCAGCTAGCTGACTAGCTAACATTAGCCAGCTAGCTGACTAGCTAACATTAGCCAGCTAGCTGACTAGCTTTATGGGTGTTGTGACATGAGTATGAAATTGTCATTCTGGTTGTTTTAGGGACTCCTGAAACAACCAGCAAACCAGGCTGTCGTTTTGTGAAACAGTGGATGTATAGAATCTAGCCAGCTCAAGAGTTTACTGCAAATTGAATGTGCAATTTTGTAAGCTTGCCTTGCTGGTATTTGCCATGTGTAACAGGGTTGGTTATGTTTCCACTTGCCTCTAAAGAAATGTGTACTTAATGTTCAAGCATTCTTATTGGTTGGTTCAACTGATGACAATAAGGTGTGTTGTGATTGGCCCCGCTTGCAGATAGGGGGAAATCGGGAACGTCAGGTCTTCCCAGTATGAAAATGTGATGCAAGGGGTAGGTCACGTTCTGAATACTGTTTTATATTTTATAATGTGTACAAGTTTGCTGTACGTTACTGATTTATACATGTGTGGGTATGTGGTACCTGTTAGGGATTGAGGGGCTTTCTGGGATGTGCTTTGGCATATGATTGCTGTAGATAAGTGTTAGCTAGCATGCACCGATGTAATGGTCACATAAGCCCACTGCTAACACAGTTGTCTTCATGCTACAGCTTTTGCCATCGACAGCCATCAGTATCATTAAGCCCTGCACAACTACCGTGCTGTTTCTCATTTAACAACAGGAATAAATGATGCTCAACTGGGACCACTGGCTGATGTGATTTATTAGGAGAAAACACAACGCAAGGAGAGTACGATATACATCTGTTACACATGCAGATAGATGAAATAACGTAGCTAGCTATGTTCTTGCTTATTGTGCAGTGGATGATTATAATACCTGTATGCCTATGGATGTGTAGCTAGCTATCTAGCCGATCTGTGTATGGACCCAAACGTTTGGTATACATATTAGTTCAGAACCTATGAACCTCAGCTATCATAGCCAGTTGTATCAACTTCAAAACAGCCTGAATGACATTAATGAAGCCTATGGATTGAGTAGAATATAATATCATGTTGTGCCAAGGATGCAAGTCGTATATACATGTAGTTATTACCATGCATGAGATCCCCACATTGTAGCCTGTACATTTAATATATTCACTGATCATGTACTCTACCTTGGCAAATAAAGGTGCAGTTTAGGTATGAATGTCTGAGATTATTTTTCAGTCATATCCAATACAAGGAGTATCAAATTCCAGTCTTTGAATGACGCTGTGTCTGCATGTATGTATTACAATTATACACTTCAACAGTGTTTACCAATCTTGGTCCTGGGACATCAATGGTTACACATTGTAACTAATAGACTAGAAACAGGATTTAACTAGTTAATTCATATATACAGAAATATAATGTTAAAAACAGAACACTACACTTCCTATGCATCATGTAAATACTCTAACACTGCTTCATCTCAACATCTAATGTCCTTCATCTGCATTGATCTGATAAACACAGGATAGGTGGAGTATTTCATCACATTAGACTTCATGTCAACCAGTAGAGAATGTGAAACGCTTTATTGAAAAGCTCATTATCCAAGAGTTATAAATACAAGTTTAATCTGTACTTCAATGCACATCTGTTGTGCATTATAAAAACAGAGGAAGAAAGGGCCCTCTGTTCACAGACTGAGTATTGCTGACCAGAGCCTTCTCTAACAAAGTCAAAACCTTCTCTAATGTCTCACCCTCAGATATAGATGGTGCCTGGTCTGGTTCACGGCCACATTGAGAAAAGGATGACACCTTAGGTCTGTTCACAGGACCCACTCCCCCCTGTGGGGAGTCAAAGACGGCAGCCACCTGCTGTGAAAGTTGTGTTCTACATGCTTTACGTTCCCTTAACAGTTCATCCAACTGATCCTGTACCTCACTGGCTGTCCAGTCACGAATGGGTTTGCTCTTGAACACTTGGGCCAACTCTCTATCAGGACAGTTGCGTACAAACATGACTGCCAACTCTGAGCACTCATTGGGTAGGGTCCTGCCCTCACTCACAAGGTACTGTTTGGCTGCCTCTGCAGCTTTGTTAAGCCTAATCCAGAAATCTATTGGACCCTCATTAGCATATGGTTTGATTGAATAGAAATCAGCTAATGGCATACCTGAGCAGACAGTATCCCCAAAGTGTTGCTTGAGAACACTGAACACCGCCTTAACATCTGTGACAACAGGGTTGTTACGCATCCAGACTTTGGTCACATCCCGTGCCCTCCCCATGAGCCTAGACATCACCTCCCCAACATTCTCAGACCCAGTGTAACCCCTCTTCTCTAAGTAGACTACCATTAACTCCTCCCACTCCAGGACAGAGTACTTATCTGAGCCAACACCCCTAAAGAAAGGTGGAGGACTAACATCGGACTTCACAACCAGATTCAGCTTGGACGCATCAATAAAGGTTGACCCACACTGCTCAGGCAGGGGAACCTGCTGGGGTTGGTGAGGGGGACAGGCAGGAGAAAGACTTGAAACCCCAGACTGCAGTAAACTCGCTCTGATGGATTCACCTATCTCTGAACCAATCTGCTTAATAATGTCACTAAGCTGACTCGGAGGCGTCCCATTATCACTGAGGATTGTGGATGATGGTACATCAAAAGACAGAGGTGGGATACCCTGGTCAGGTGGAACAAACAACCTACCCCTCCCAGCGCTTGAAAACTCAGGACTAGCAAACGCTCTACTCCCACGAGCTGACTGTACACTTGGCGTAAATGCAAGGACACCCCTCCCTCTACCCACACTAAAATCCCCAGCATAACTAAATTTATGGACTTGAGAGTTTTCCATGGCTCAACAGAGCACTAAAATACAATGTAATTTACTGCATTCAAATACCCCCCAAAAAAATTGCAATAAACAAATTCATCAAAAACATACAAATAATCACGAATACCTGTATCTAATGAATATGCTACACTCACATTCACTGTTTACAGTATATATTAGCTTACAGCAAACCATCAACAAATGCACATGCGCAGGTCGTGCGCCTCAGCCACATGCACAGCTCCCGGGGGTCGGCTCGAGCTGACCAGTCGGCAGGTCACGGCACCAGTTTGTAGCGTGGTTCGTTCTGCGTTGTGTACTTTTAATCAGGACACTGCCACATCTGGCATTATGATGGTTGAATCATGTTTATTGGTCCTGCACACGAAGAGACAACACACAATAGGTTAGCCCTCGGTGCAGTCACAGCTCTCGGGCACCTTGCTAGCTGAAGGTCCGGCAAAAGAGCGGGAACTGCATACATACATTCAGTGTCCAACAGCACACTATACAATACAATTAAAATGATATACAACATATTCGGAACAAAATAAAAGACATACCTGCACACGAAGAGACAACACACAATAGGTTAGCCCTCGGTGCAGTCACAGCTCTCGGGCACCTGCGTGACCACATAGCAACTCACTCAAACACGGTCCCAAATACTCCCGAGTTACAATAGGTACCCTAATTAGCGAGCTTGGTGAAAGTTGTTAACATAAATCTTTATAATTGTTCACATTGTAACAAACCCTATAATTGCGTAACAGCACTTTATGTAACTTTACCACAGTTTTATATTGCCAAATTACGGCGCCAAGGACAACATACCTTGCAAGCTGAAGGTCCGGCAAAAGAGAACGATAAAAGGGTCCGTAAGCACGGATAACCCGCGATGGACCAAACCAAAATATACAAACTTTTACAATTAGGTGTATTTACAATATAGATATCAAAAAATGTTTGTACACCGAAAAATAACATTAACTATGCTGCTGTAATTAAATAAAGAAAACACATTGAATTATTATTATTGTTATTAACTTATTAACATCCCCTCTTGACCTGGCCTACTTGAACTGTCCTTGCGTGCAACTTGGTGCATAATCTAGGGGAACAACATCACTCTACTACACAGGGGCAGTCAATGGAACAGCAAGGCCACAGAACATGACATAAGCAGAGCTGTGGGAGACCACCTCAAGCCCCTGGTAGAGCCGGGGGTGGTGTTTACCACTCCACCACGCCTTCAGCAGGCTGGGAAAGCGGGATTGATCTGGTTGATCCATTTGTTTGTTTCAGTTTCCAGTAGTTGAATCCTGAGACAAATTGTTGATTTCAAAATTTTTCATTTTCAAAAAATGAACTGGGTTGGTTGAAAAGTGATACTAAACGTACATACAATGCACTATTTTGACACAGAGGAAGATATACATGATAAAGAATAAATTCAGTGTATGTTCATTGATTTTGAGTCTGTTGATTGGTCAGTCATTGGGTTAATTTGTTTCGCAATATGTTCAAAACAAGATTTATTTATACAGCACATTTCAGACATGGATCCAACACAATGGCTTCATAGGAAAAAACTAAAATAAACAATTATTTACCACAACAAACATAAGTGGATAAAAAACAGAAGGTTAACAACTGAAAGACTAATGATCATCCTATGGAAATGCCATCGATTAAAATACTAAGAATTTGATGCAATATCCAACCCAAAAAATCAGCTTGTTTTACTACATTGTTTGTTGTTACATTCCCCATCAAGAAAAATCTAAAATGTTGCTCAAACAGAAGAGGGAACTAACAACAACCACAACTAAACAGGTGGGGTTTTAGGAGGGGTTCTGATAGACACTATGGGGGTGTCCACTGAAAGTTGACTAGTAACAACAACTGGGACCTAAAAGTCACCCACCATGAGACCCACTAAATCTTCCCAAGAAGAGAAAAACAAAAGAAAACCCACACCAAACTTAAAGACAGGAAGCAAACCAAAAATGTAGAACAACTAAAGGTGTTGAATCTCCACATGTATCAAGACAACTGGAGCACTGGGCCAGACACTCTTAAATAGAACCTGGACCAGCTCAGGTGAAACACCTTCCCACTAACGAGATGGACAAGCCAGCACAGGTGTAACACATACTGACTAACGAGGTGACACCAATCAGTGAGTCCTACGTGCTAACGAGCTAGACGTGCTAACGAGCTAGACGTGCTAACGAGCTAGACGTGCTAACGAGCTAGACGTGCTAACGAGCTAGACGTGCTAAAGTCCAACCTCAAAACATAAATGGAAAAACCAAAGCCTGTAACACCTTCCCCTTTAAGACAACAAATATATCCTATATTTTTGTTGGACAAGTTTGCTAACCACCAACAGAAAACAACTTCCATTTCACATTATAATCAACTACAATGCTTCACCTTCTACAATATAAACATGGTGTGTACTGGCTGTAAACTTTGAAAAAAATCATTTAATTAAAAAAAAAATCTAAATACATTTTTCTACAATGTAATTTTTTGCTTCTATATTTTTCCCCCACTAGCTTCTAGAACTCTCGTCTTCCTAAATCCCACTAGCTTCTAGAACTCTCGTCCCCCTAAATCCCACTAGCTTCTAGAACTCTCGTCCCCTTAAATCTCACTAGCTTCTAGAACTCTCGTCCCCCTAAATCTCACTAGCTTCTAGAATTCTCGTCCCCTTGAAACGAGCCCAAACAAAACTAATCTCCAAAACGGAAAAACGTGCCGTCAAAATAAATTGTGATCCATGGAAACTCACTGGCAAAACACAAAACTTTTTGACTGCCCACCCTTGAGACAGCCACGTTGTCCTTACCACGGACATGTCTAATTTCAAGAGGAAACTCCTGCATTGTCCGTAGTACCTTTCCACCTCACTGCCGAGTTTCTCTCTTTTCAGGGTTCACTAGATAGGCATGTTGTTGGATCAGGGCCCAGTCCCCAATGTCATGCTCTAGTACATCTGGGTTGGCACATCTGAGAATTAACCCTGATATTCTAAAAGCAGGGAAACAATGTTAATATAATTGTAAAAAAAAATTGTCAGTTGGTTGCATAAATAATGATTACTAAATGTTACATGAACAGTAAAAATGAAATATTTGGTTGCATCGTCTTATTTTCAACAGCTCTTCATTGACATTTTGCTAGGTGGGATAGCCCCAATGTCAAAACACACACACATAAAATGTGCTATGTACACAAACATCTGCCACAATAATCATATTACTTGTAATTTTTAAAACAAGCACCTTTTAAAATGCACAAGCACCAAAAATGCTGTGGTTTTGACAAGTAGCAATAAATCACTGATATCGATTAGGGGGAAAATCAGGCTGTACGTGATGTTGAAACTAACACAACTAAAAAAACACATGGAAATGGGAGATATCTTTTACCTCACTGGTTAGAGGACAACCTGCAGAAGACAGTCAGCTACATTTTGGAGTGATACATTTAAATGTAGGGGTGGCTAAACAAAGGAACACTTATTTGTCATAACTCATCGATATCATGCTAAAATAATTTGTGTGACAGAAGGGAGATGAGGTTGCACGTCCTGTTAAAACAGCTCAAAAAACACACGGAATCTGGGAATAATGTGTACATCACTGGTTAGAGGACAATTTGTAGAAAACAGCCAGATACATTTTGATTCAAGTGCGTCACCAACATGGTAAGTGTAACACAACTCTTTTTTTGTTAGTCACTTTTTGTTAAATCTCATAAATAGTAACTCTTCCATTTCAGAGCCTGGATTTTTCCCCCTGAGGCTAATATCCATATCATGCTGAAATCAATTGAATGAGGCAAACTTTTAGGGTTCTACATTGTGAAATACTTTCAAATACTCCAACAACAATGTTAAAAACATTCTACATTGTGACATTTCATTGATATCATGAAACAACTCCTTCATGTATTTCCTGATGTTTGATCAGAGATCTTTTATCAAAGTATCTCTTGTCACACTGATCACAGCTATAAGGTTTCTCTCCTGTGTGTGTTCTCTGGTGTGATACCAGATGGCCAGATTGACCAAAACTCTTCCCACATTGATCACAGCTATAAGGTTTCTCTCCTGTGTGTGTTCTCTGGTGTAGAGTCAGAGAGCCAGATGTAGGAAAACTCTTCCCACATTGATTACAGCTGTAAGGTTTCTCTCCTGTGTGTGTTCTCTGGTGCACTGTCAGCGCTCCAGACCGATCAAAACTCTTCCCACATTGATCACAGCTATAAGGTTTCTCTCCTGTGTGTATTCTCTGGTGCACTGTCAGGTCTCCAGATTGACCAAAACTCTTCCCACATTGATCACAGCTATAAGGTTTCTCTCCTGTGTGTGTTCTCCGGTGCACTGTCAGCTCTCCAGATTGACGAAAACTCATCCCACACTGACCACAGCTATAAGGTTTTTCTCCTGTGTGTGTTCTCCGGTGCACTGTCAGCTCTCCAGATTGACGAAAACTCATCCCACATTGACCACAGCTATAAGGTTTTTCTCCTGTGTGTCTTCTCCGGTGCACTGTCAGCTCTCCAGATTGACCAAAACTCTTCCCACATTGACCACAGCGATAAGGTTTCTCTCCTGTGTGTGTTCTCTGGTGTGATACCAGGTGGCCAGATCCACGAAAACTCTTCCCACATTGATCACAGCTATAAGGTTTCTCTCCTGTGTGCATTCTCTGGTGTTTAGTAAGACCGCTAGAGTCTGTAAAACTCTTCCCACATTGATCACAGCTATAAGGTTTCTCTCCTGTGTGTGTTCTCTGATGAATTTTAATGCCTGATGAGGTGAATCTCTTCCCACAGTCAGAGCAGCAGTGAGTTCTCTTCCCTGTGGATCTCTGCAGGTGTTTCTTGAGGTGTTCTGATCTAGAGAGACTCTTCTCTGCCTCTTCAGCATCACAAGGTTGTTGAGGCTCCCCAGAGGATCCACGATAGTCCCGTATCTCTCCTGTGTGAACAACAAAGTCAGACAA
The DNA here is from genome assembly GCF_901001165.1 of Salmo trutta. Classification (NCBI taxonomy): domain Eukaryota; kingdom Metazoa; phylum Chordata; class Actinopteri; order Salmoniformes; family Salmonidae; genus Salmo; species Salmo trutta. Next base: position 219,604 of record NW_021822729.1, read on the forward strand.
ATGATTACAGGCCCACAACAGCGGTAATCCACTGTAAAAGGTGATGCCAACAGCGTAGCCATGATGTTATACAACAATTGACGTCTGTAATGAATGTTAATTTTTTTTGACAATTGTCTTAAAATGAGCAAGAATAGTCATATTTTGTCTTGTTTTCACATTAGTAATAACATCGATGATTGTAGGCTAGAAATAAGTTATTCATGTTGTTGAAATCCTAAGCAGTGTGCCAGACGACTTTTGGTCTCCAATATAGGCCCCTTTCTGTGTTTGCTAAAATTGCAGCACGAGGGCAATTTGATTGCAGAAACTCCTCCCCACTAATGAGGAAACCGACAGTTATGGATGTAGTATATCTGCCTGGAGAAAAAATGGTGAGCAAAGATTTTAGTTTTCACAATGTATTCTGAATGTGAATGGGGGAAAACTCAGGGGAGTAACCTCCATTTCCAGGTTGCTTATGAGTGCATTGCACACTACTTAATATGTTTGCTACAGTATTAAGAAACGCGTTAATAACAGTATCCATTTGGGTGTTGTCGATAAAGTTACGATTTTTAAATTTATTTTTAATTTTAAAAAAATTATAATATATATATTTTTTTAAATAACCTTTATTTAACCAGGTAGGCCAGTTGAGAACAAGTTCTCATTTACAACTGTGACCTGGCCAAGATAAAGCAAAGCAGTGCGACAAAAAAACAACAGAGTTACACATTTGAGATTTTTGGGATAAACAAACGTACAGTCAATAACACAATAGAAAAATCTATATACAGTGTGTGCAAATGGAGTACGGAGGTAAGGCAATAAATAGGCCATAGTAGCGAAGTAATTACAATTTAGCAAATTAACACTGGAGTGATAGATGTGCAGATGATGATGTGCAAGTAGAAATACTGGGGTGCAAAAGAGTTAAGTAAATAAAAACATGGGGATGAGGTAGGCAGTTGGATGGACTATTTACAGATGGGCTGTGTACAGCTGCAGCGATCGGTAAGCTGCTCAGATAGCTGATGCTTAAAGTTAGTGAGGGAGATATAAGTCTCCAACTTCAGCGATTATTGCAATTCGTTCCAGTGATTGGCAGCAGAGAACTGGAAGGAAAGGCGGCCAAAGTAGGTGTTGGCTTTGGGGATGACCAGTGAGATATACCTCCTGGAGCGCGTGCTATGGGTGGGTGTTGCTATGGTGACCAGTGAGCTGAGTGAAGGAGGAGCTTTACCTAGCAAAGACTTATAGATGACCTGGAGCCAGTGGGTTTGGCAACGAATATGTAGCGAGGGCCAGCCGATGAGAGCATACAGGTCGCAGTGGTGGGTGGTATATGGGCTTTGGTGACAAGACGGATGGCACTGTGATAGATTGCATCCAGTTTGCTGAGTAGAGTGTTGGAGGCTATTTTGTAAATGATATCGCCGAAGTCAAGGATCGGTAGGATAGTCAGTTTTACGAGGGTATGTTTGGCAGCGTGAGTGAAGGAGGCTTTGTTGCGAAATAGGAAGCCGATTCTAGATTTAATTTTGGATTGAAGATGCTTAATATGAGTCTGGAAGGAGAGTTTACAGTCTAACCAGATACCTAGGTATTTTGTAGTTGTCCACATATTCTAAGTCAGAACCGTCCAGAGTAATAATTCTAGTCGGGCGGGCAGGTGCGGGCAGCGAACGGTTGAAGAGCATGCATTTAGTTTTACTAGCGTTTAACCTCTCTGGGATAGGTGGCAGTATTTTCACGTCCGGATGAAAGCGTGTCCAAAGTAACCTGCCTGCTACTCAGGCCCAGAAGCTAAGATATGCATATTATTAGTAGATTTGGATAGAAAACACTCTGAAGTTTCTAAAACCGTTTGAATCATGTCTGAGTATAACAGAACTTATTTGGCAGGCGAAACCCCGAGGACAAACCATTCAGATTTTGTTGTTGTTGAGGTCTCTCTCTTTTCAATGGATTTCATTGGAAATCCAGATTTCTAAGGGGCTTTCTTCCAGTTCCTATCGCTTCCACTGGATGTCAACACTCTTTAGAAATTGGTTGAGGTTTTTCCTTTGAGAAATGAAGAAGTAGCACTGTTCAGAATGAGGGTAGAGAGAAGTGTACTCTTTGATAGAGGCGCGTGACCTGAAAAGCACGCTCCACTTTGTTTTCCTCAGGTATTGAACACAGATAATATCGTCTTAAATTTTAACGATTATTTACGTTAAATACCTAAAGTTGTATTAGGAAAGAAGTTTGAAATGTTTGGACAAAGATTACAGGTAACTTATTAGATATTTTGTAGTCATATTTTGTAGTCATGTTGCGTGACTTGGAACCAGTGTTTTTCTGGATCAAACGCGCCAAATAAATGGACATTTTGGAGATATAACGACGGAATTAATCGAACAAAAGGACCATATATGATGTTTATGGGACATTTTGGAGTGCCAACAGAAGAAGCTCGTCAAAGGTAAGGCATTAATTATATCTTTATTTCTGCGTTTTGTGTTGCGCCTGGAGGGTTGAAATATGATTATCTGATTGTTTGCTGGGGTGCTATCCTCAGATAATAGCATCGTTTGCTTTCACCATAAAGCCTTTTTAAAATATGACACGTTGGTTGGATTCACAACAAGTGTAGCTTTAATTTGGTGTATTGCATGTGGGATTTCATGAAAGTTTAATTATTATAGTAATTTATTTGTTGCATGGCATTGAAGCTCGTTTGGAGGTTTATTAACACAGTGTCCAAAGAAGGGCCAGATGTATATAGAATGGTGTCATCTGCGTAAAGGTGGATCAAGGAATCACCCGTAGCGACATCGTTGATATAAACAGAGAAAAGAGTCGGCCCGAGAATTGAACCCTGTGGTACCCCTATAGAGACCGCCAGAGGTCCGGACAACAGGCCAGGTCGATGAAGACGGCTGCACAGACTATCTTTTATCGATGGCGGTTATGATATCGTTTAGTACCTTGAGCGTGGCTGAGGTGCACCCGTGACCAGCTCGGAAACCGGATTGCACAGGGGAGAAGGTACGGTGGGATTTTAAATGGTCAGTGATCTGTTTGTTAACTTGGATTTCGAAGACTTTAGAAAGCGAGGACAGGATGGATATAAGTCTAACAGTTTGGGTCTAGTGTCACCCCCTTTGAAGAGGGAGATGACCGCAGCAGCTTTCCAATCTTCAGGAATCTCAGACGATACGAAAGAGAGGTTGAACAGACTAGTAATAAGGGTTGCCACAATGGCAGCAAATAATTTTAGAAAGAGAGGGTCCAGATTGTCTAGCCCAGCTGATTTGTGTGGGTCCAGGTTTTGCAGCTCTTTCAGAACATCAGCTATCTGGATTTGGGTGAAGGAGAAGCTGGGGAGGCTTGGGGAAGTAGCTGCGGTGGGTGGGGAGCTGTTGGCCGGGGTTGGGGTAGCCAGGAGGAAAGCGTGGCCAGCCGTAGAGAAATGCTTCTTGAAATTCTATTGGTGGTGACAGTGTTTCCTAGCCTTAGTGCAGTGGGCAGCTGGGATGAGGTGCTCTTATTCTCCATGGACTTTACAGTGTCCCAGAACTTTTTGGAGTTAGAGCTACAGGATGCACATTTCTGTTTGAAAAAGCTAGCCTTTGCTTTCCTAACTGACTGTCTGTATTGGTTCCTGACTTCTCTGAAAAGTTGCGGGGACTATTCGATGCTATTGCAGTACGCCACAGGATGTTTTTGTGCTGGTCGAGGGCAGTCAGGTCTGGAGTGAACCAAGGGCTATATCTGTTCTTAGTTCTACATTTGTTGAAAGGGGCATGCTTATTTAAGGTGTTGAGGAAATTACTTTTAAAGAACAACAAGGCATCCTCGACTGACTGGATGAGGTCAAAATCCTTCCAGGATACCCGGGCCAGGTCGATTAGAAAGGCCTGCTTACAGAAGTGTTTTGGGAGCGTTTGACACTGATGAGGGGTGGCCGTTTGACCGCGGACCCATAACGGATGCAGGCAACGATCGCTGAGATCCTGATTGAAAACAGCAGAGGTGTATTTGGAGGGCAAGTTGGTCAGGATAATATCTATTAGGGTGCCCATGTTTACAGATTTAGGGTTGTACCTGATGGGTTCCTTGATAATTTGTGTGAGATTGAGGGCATCTAGCTTGGATTGTAGGACGGCCGGGGTGTTAAGCATATCCCAGGTTAGGTCACCTAATATAACCAACTCTGAAGATAGATAGGGGCACAGCTGGGAACTGAGGGGGGTCTATAACAGGCGGCAACAGTGAGAGACTTATTTCTGGAGAGATTCATTTTTAAAATTAGAAGCTCGAACTGTTTGGGCTTAGACCTGGGAAGTATGACAGAACTTTGCAGGACATCTCTGCAGTAGATTGCAACTCCTCCCCCTTTGGCAGTTCTATCTTGACTGAAAATGTTGTGGTTGGGGATGGACATTTCAGAATTTTTGGTTGCCTTCCTAAGCCAGGATTCAGACACGGCCAGGACATCACACAGGGCCTGGGTTAACCTCTACATCACCCGAGGAACAGAGGAGTAGGATGAGGGTACGGCTAAAGGCTATCAGAATTGGTCGAATAGTGCATTGTGAACAGAGAATAAAAGGAGCAGATTTCTGGGCGTGGTAGGATAGATTCAAGGCATAATGTACAGACAGGGGTATGGTAGGATAGATTCAAGGCATAATGTACAGACAGGGGTATGGTAGGATAGATTCAAGGCATAATGTACAGACAGGGTTATGGTAGGATAGATTCAAGGCATAATGTACAGACAGGGGTATGGTAGGATAGATTCAAGGCATAATGTACAGACAGGGGTATGGTAGGGTGCGGGTACAGTGGAGGTAAACCTAGGCATTGATAAGAGAGGTTGCATCTCCGGAGGCACCAGTTATGCTAGGTGAGGTCACCGCATGTGTGGGAGGTGGGACAAAAGAGTTCTCTGAGGCATGTTGAGTGGGACTAGGGGCTCTGCAGTAAAATAAAACAATGATAACTACCCTAAGAAACAGTATACAAGGCATATTGACAGTTAAGAGACATAAAGCGAGGCATAGAAGCAATCACAGGTGTTGATTGGGATAGCTAGCTAAGACAACAACGGGTAAGACAACGGTTAATCAGCTAAGACAATAACAGGTAAAATGGCGATGAATGGGCAGAGGTTCTTCTTTGGACACTGTGCTAACAACCCTCCAGACGAGCTTCAATGCCATACAACTCTCCTTCCGTGGCCACCAACTGCTCTTAACTTCTTTGGGCTAGGGGGCAGTATTTTCACATCCGGATAAAAAACGTACCCGATTTAATCTGGTTACGACTCCTGCCCAGTAACTAGAATATGCATATAATTATTGGCCTTGGATAGAAAACACCCTAACGTTTCTAAAACTGTTTGAATGGTGTCTGTGAGTATAACAGAACTCATATGGCAGGCAAGAACCTGAGAAGGTTTCATGCAGGAAGTGGCCTGTCTGACAAGGTTTTGTTCTTGCTTCTGTTTATTGAAGAGTCAGGATCTTAGCTGTAACGTGACACTTCCTACGGCTCCAATAGGCTCTCAGAGTCGGGAAAAACCTGAACGATGACGAGGCAGCCTCTGGCTGAAACACATTATCGTCTTTTCCAAGTGGCCCATCAGAGGACAATGGAATTAGGCGCATGCCCGATTCGACCCCGTGCAGTATTTTCCTTCGGCTGTTTACCTAATTGCAGATTCCCGGTCGGAATATTATCGCTTTTTTACGAGAAAAATGGCATAAAAATTGATTTTAAACAGCGGTTGACATGCTTCGAAGTACGGTAATGAAATATTTAGAAATCTTTTGTCACGAAATGCGCCGTGCGCTCGACCGTTATTTACCATTGGGATAGTGTCTAGAACGCACGAACAAAACGTCGCTGTTGGAACAAAATGTGATTTTGGTGAAGGCTAAACTTGCCGGGTGTCTAAATAGCTAGCCCTATGATGCCGGGCTATCTACTCAGAATATTGCAAAATGTGCTTCATCCGAAAAGCTATTTTAAAATCGGACATATCGAGTACATAGAGGAGTAATGTATCTATAATTCTTAAAATAATTGTTATGCTTTTTGTGAACGTTTATCGTGAGTAATTTAGTAAATTGTTAGTAAATTCCCCGGAAGTTTGCGGGGGGTATGCTAGTTCTGAACGTCACATGCTAATGTAAAAAGCTGGTTTTTGATATAAATATGAACTTGATTGAACAAAACATGCATGTATTGTATAACATAATGTCCTAGGTGTGTCATCTGATGAAGATCATCAAAGGTTAGTGCTGCATTTAGCTGTCTTCTGGGTTTTTGTGACATTATATGCTAGCTTGAAAAATGGGTGTCTGATTATTTCTGGCTGGGTACTCTGCTGACATAATCTAATGTTTTGCTTTCGTTGTAAAGCCTTTTTGAAATCGGACAGTGTGGTTAGATTAACGAGAGTCTTGTCTTTAAATAGCTGTTAAATAGTCATATGTTTGAGAAATTGAAGTAATAGCATTTCAAAGGTTTTGAAAATCGCGCCACAGGATTCAACTGGCTGTTACGTAGGTGGGACGAATTCGTCCCGCCGGTCCTACAGAGGTTAAATACAAGTAAAACTAAATGCATGCTTTTCAACCGATCGCTGCCTGCACCTGCCCGCCTGTCCAGCATCACTACTCTGGACGGTTCTGACTTAGAATATGTGGACAACTACAAATACCTAGGTGTCTGATTAGACTGTAAACTCTCCTTCCAGACTCACTATAAGCATCTCCAATCCAAAGTTAAATCTAGAATTGGCTTCCTATTTCGCAACAAAGCATCTTTCACTCATGCTGCCAAACATACCCTCATAAAACTGACTATCCTACCAATCCTCGACTTCGGCGATGTCATTTACAAAATAGCCTCCAATACCTTAGTCAATAAATTGGATGCAGTCTATCACAGTGCCATCCATTTTGTCACCAAAGCCCCATATACTACCCACCACTGCGACCTGTAAGCTCTCGTTGGCTGGCCCTCGCTTCATACTCGTCGCCAAACCCACTGGCTCCAGGTCATCTACAAGACACTGCTAGGTAAAGTTCCCCCTTATCTCAGCTCGCTGGTCACCATAGCAGCACCCATCTGTAGCACGCGCTCCAGCAGGTATATCTCTGGTCACCCCCAAAGCCAAATCCCCCTTCGGCCGCCTCTCCTTCCAGTTCTCTGCTGCCAATGACTGGAACGAACTACAAAAATATCTCAAACTGGAAACACTTATCTCCCTCACTCGCTTTAAGCACCAGCTGTCAGAGCAGCTCACAGATTACTGCACCTGTACATAGCCCATCTATAATTTAGCCCAACTACCTCTTCCCCTACTGTATTTATTTATTTAGCTCCTTTGCACCCCATTATTTCTACTTTGCACTTTCTTCCGCTGCATATCTTACCATTCCAGTGTTTTACTTGCTATATTGTATTTACTTTGCCACCACGGTCTTTTTGTCTTTACCTCCCTTATCTCACCTCATTTGCTCACATTGTATATAGACTTATTTTTCTAATGTATCATTGACTGTATGTTTGTTTTACTCCATGTGTAACTCTGTGTTGTTGTATGTTGTCGAACTGCTTTGCTTTATCTTGGCCAGGTCGCAATTGTAAATGAGAACTTGTTCTCAACTTGCCTACCTGGTTAAATAAAGGTGAATAAAAAAAAGAAAAAAGATCAATGTCCTTGTTTTATAGAAAGTACTCACTGTATTTACTGGTGTTAATCAGATCAATGTCCCTGTTTTATTAGATAGTACTCACTGTATTTACTGGTGTTAATCAGATCAATGTCCCTGTTTTATAAGATAGTACTCACTGTATTTACTGGTGTTAATCAGATCAATGTCCGTTTTATTAGATATTACTCACTGTATTTACTGGTGTTAATCAGATCAATGTCCCTGTTTTATTAGATATTACTCACTGTATTTACTGGTGTTAATCAGATCAATGTCCCTGTTTTATTAGATAGTACTCACTGTATTTACTGGTGTTAATCAGATCAATGTCCCTGTTTTATAAGATAGTACTCACTGTATTTACTGGTGTTAATCAGATCAATGTCCCTGTTTTATTAGATAGTACTCACTGTATTTACTGGTGTTAATCAGATCAATGTCCCTGTTTTATTAGATAGTACTCACTGTATTTACTGGTGTTAATCAGATCAATGTCCCTGTTTTATAAGATAGTACTCACTGTATTTACTTGTGTTAATCAGATCAATGTCCCTGTTTTATAAGATAGTACTCACTGTATTTACTTGTGTTAATCAGATCAATGTCCCTGTTTTATTAGATAGTACTCACTGTATTTACTGGTGTTAATCAGATCAATGTCCCTGTTTTATTAGATAGTACTCACTGTATTTACTGGTGTTAATCAGATCAATGTCCCTGTTTTATAAGATAGTACTCACTGTATTTACTGGTGTTAATCAGATCAATGTCCCTGTTTTATTAGATAGTACTCACTGTATTTACTGGTGTTAATCAGATCAATGTCCCTGTTTTATTAGATAGTACTCACTGTATTTACTGGTGTTAATGAGATCAATGTCCCTGTTTTATTAGATAGTACTCACTGTATTTACTGGTGTTAATCAGATCAATGTCCCTGTTTTATTAGATAGTACTCACTGTATTTACTGGTGTTAATCAGATCAATGTCCCTGTTTTATTAGATAGTACTCACTGTATTTACTGGTGTTAATCAGATCAATGTCCCTGTTTTATAAGATAGTACTCACTGTATTTACTGGTGTTAATCAGATCAATGTCCCTGTTTTATTAGATAGTACTCACTGTATTTACTGGTGTTAATCAGATCAATGTCCCTGTTTTATTAGATAGTACTCACTGTATTTACTGGTGTTAATCAGATCAATGTCCCTGTTTTATTAGATAGTACTCACTGTATTTACTGGTGTTAATCAGATCAATGTCCCTGTTTTATTAGATAGTACTCACTGTATTTACTGGTGTTAATCAGATCAATGTCCCTGTTTTATTAGATAGTACTCACTGTATTTACTGGTGTTAATCAGATCAATGTCCCTGTTTTATAAGATAGTACTCACTGTATTTACTGGTGTTAATCAGATCAATGTCCCTGTTTTATTAGATAGTACTCACTGTATTTACTGGTGTTAATCAGATCAATGTCCCTGTTTTATTAGATAGTACTCACTGTATTTACTGGTGTTAATCAGATCAATGTCCCTGCTTTATAAGATAGTACTCACTGTATTTACTGGTGTTAATCAGTTCTCCAGTCTTCTCTTCTTCGTCCTCCTCTAATGTGACAGTAATCTCCCCCTCTTCATCCTCCACTCCAAAAACTGCATCTTCCTCCTCCTCTTTCTCTTCCTCCTCTTCTTTCACAGTAACATCCTCCTCCTCTTTCACTCTGAACGCGTCTTCCTCTTCTTCTTTCACTGTAACAGCTTCACCCTCTACTTGTTTTTGTATTGTAACATCTTTCTCTTCCTCCTCCTCTTTCAAGAGAGTTTCTTTCTCTGACCAGCAGACCTCATCTTCTTTAGCAGGAGAAGAGTAGCTTAGTGAACTCATGGTCGAGGATAATAGCTAGTTAGCATTAGCGACTAGACTAGTGCTAACTTAACCAGCCAGCTAGCTGACTTACAACGTAAATATTACATAAAATGGAGTACTATGTTTAAATCACAGTGGCAATTAAACCACGAAATTGTCTAAACTGCTTGAATGTTCCGACTTTGTCAGCTAGCGAGCTACCGAGGTGGCTGCAGTTGTTGAAGAAGCGTTCCGTCCACTAGATTATACGTCACACTAGAAACATCGCCTGACAGACACATATCGCCATCTGCTGTCTGGAGGGAGGAAACGCAGTTGAGGAGGGAAAACTATTTTTATTCTTTATAGAATTATAATATTATAAAGCAGTTTAAGGAAACGGTTTTTTCTCTCCATTAAATATTAATATTATATCAACACGTATAAAGAGCAACAAGTGTTCAGATTTTTTATGAGAATTTAAAACAAACTCTACATCTACGCCACATCTGTATTTCTGATTCAGTCAAATAACTAGATATCAAAATAAGCAACTAGTTATTGATACCCTTGATAAAGATGAGCAAATATTACTGTATAAAATAAATAAACTTCACCCACTACCAGGATATTTTAGCCCAAATCCTGGTTACCTCTCTGCTAGGAGGCTGAAACTTGGCCATAAGTGGATCTTCCAGCAAGACACATCAACATCCACAAAGAAATGGTTAATTGGGCACAAAAATCTAATTTTTAATGGCCATCTCAGTCTTCGGACTTGAACTCCATTGAAAACCTGTGGTTTGAATTGAACAGGGCAGTCCACAAGCGCAGACAAAATAAATCGAGGACATGGGGACATTCTGTATGGAGGAATGGTCTAAGATCCCACCCAATGTGTTCTCTAATCTCATAAAACATTTGAGTGTCGTTATCCTCCCAAGGGGAGGGTGTTGGAGTATTGAAAACATGGGTGGCAATAATTCAGACCCCTACCTTTTGAGAATTACATGTTAAACTAAATATTTCTCTCTGAGCAATTGTATTAGTATAAAATGATGTAATTTCCCTTTATTTTGGTGTAACAATACATCATATAGATGTATATAATGCACAGACTAGGTCTATACTGCTCCTACAGGGTGTAACAATACATCATGTAGATGTATATAATGAACAGACTAGGTCTATACTGCTCCTACATGGTGTAACAATACATCATGTAGATGTATATAATGAACAGACTAGGTCTATACTGCTCCTACATGATGTAACAATACATCACGTAGATGTATATAATGAACAGACTAGGTCTATACTGCTCCTACATGGTGTAACAATACATCATGTAGATGTATATAATGAACAGACTAGGTCTATACTGCTCCTACATGGTGTAACAATACATCATGTAGATGTATATAATGAACAGACTAGGTCTATACTGCTCCTACATGGTGTAACAATACATCATGTAGATGTATATAATGAACAGACTAGGTCTATACTGCTCCTACATGGTGTAACAATACATCATGTAGATGTATATAATGAACAGACTAGGTCTATACTGCTCCTACATGGTGTAACAATACATCATGTAGATGTATATAATGAACAGACTAGGTCTATACTGCTCCTACATGGTGTAACAATACATCAAGTAGATGTATATAATGAACAGACTAGGTCTATACTGCTCCTACATGGTGTAACAATACATCACGTAGATGTATATAATGAACAGACTAGGTCTATACTGCTCCTACATGGTGTAACAATACATCATGTAGATGTATATAATGAACAGACTAGGTCTATACTGCTCCTACATGGTGTAACAATACATCATGTAGATGTATATAATGAACAGACTAGGTCTATACTGCTCCTACATGGTGTAACAATACATCATGTAGATGTATATAATGAACAGACTAGGTCTATACTGCTCCTACATGGTGTAACAATACATCATGTAGATGTATATAATGAACAGACTAGGTCTATACTGCTCCTACATGGTGTAACAATACATCATGTAGATGTATATAATGAACAGACTAGGTCTATACTGCTCCTACATGGTGTAACAATACATCATGTAGATGTATACTACCGTTCAAACGTTTGGGGTCACTTAGAAATGTCCTTGTTTTTGAAAGAAAAACAATTTTTTTGTAAACAGTGTGCCGTCTTTCTTGTTCTTTAATAACAAAGCTTTTGTAAATAGTGTTTTTGCATGCAGCAATTCAACCATGAAGGCCTGATTCACGCAGTCTCTGAACAGTTGATGTTGAGATGTTTCTGTTACTTGAACTCCGTGAAGCATTTATTTGGACTGCAATCTGAGGTGCAGTTAACTCTAATGAACGTATCTTCTGCAGCAGAGGTAACTCTGGGTCTTCCTTTCCTGTGGCAATCCTCATGAGAGCCACCCATACCTTGTCCCAACACAACTGATTGGCTCAAATGCATTAAGAAGGAAATAAATTCCACAAATTAACATTTAATTGAAATTAATTCCAGGTGACTGCCTCATGAAGCTTTTTGAGAGAATGCCACGAGTGTGCAAAGCTGTTATCAAGGCAAAGGGTGACTTCTTTAAAATATCTCAAATATAAAATATATTTTGATTTTTTTAACCCTTTTTTGCTTACTACATGATTCCATATGTGTTATTTAATAGTTTTGATGTCTTCATTATTATTCTACATTGTAGAAAATAGTACAAATAAAAACACTTGAATGAGTAGGTGTGTCCAAACCCTTGAATGGTACTCTATGTAAATGTGATATTTCAGTTGTTTTTGTTACATTTGAAACATTTATAAAAACCTGTTTTTGCTTTGTTGTTATGGGGTATTGTGATGTCATTCTGGGGTATTGTGATGTCATTATGAACTATTGTGATGTCATTATGGGGTATTGTGTGTAGATTGAGGGTAAAATATTGATTTAATTCATTTTAGAATAACGTAGCAAAATGTGGAAAAAGTGAAGGGGTCTGAAAACTTTCCAAATGCACTGTATATATAGGGGCAGTACTTAGTGACATCACTTCCTGAAACAGGAGGAAAAATATATAACATAGGTTCACAATATCAACATTCAATGTATCAAAATATATGACCAAGCTGGAAGTGTAAACGCCAGCCCAGCCACAATCCTAGAGGTTCACTGATGATCAACCTCCTCCTTCACATCTGACTCCTGATGATCAACCTCCTCCTTCACATCTGACTCCTGGTGATCAACCTCCTCCTTCACATCTGACTCCTGATGATCAACCTCCTCCTTCACATCTGACTCCTGATGATCAACCTCCTCCTTCACATCTGACTCCTGGTGATCAACCTCCTTCTTCACATCTGACTCCAGTGATCAATCCAGAGCGTCTTCTTTTTTGGGGGAATCCCGATGGACATCGAATAGGCCGTCATCACGACCACCGCCCACAAGTTAATTGTCATTCAGGTTATCAATGGGAAGAGCATTAGCAATATGTCCTGTCTAGTAACTTGTCTAGTTCAATGGAATAACATTAGCAGGTGTAAGAAAAAACCTCAGTCGATCTCAAACGGCGGAAAAACTTTTGGAAGTCTTTAACTATATCAAAGTCTGTGGCCTGTGATGTTGGGACAGATAATAGTCCCTTATTATACAAGAGACAAAATCCCCTAATTCTACAGCACAACGGCAGAGTCATGTCTTCAGTGTAAAACTAACAATGACTCAATAATCCTTCTGGGAATGTTATGATGTCATAAAGTTATGGGAGGAGTTAGAAAGTTGGCTGTCAGAAGTACAATATTACTGTTAACGCAATAGAAAGGTCAAATACTTTATTATCTAAACATGTAAAGTGCTGGGCGACAGAGAGAAATAAAATGGTGCAGTTTGAGGCCATGTGGTGGAGAGTGATGCAGGAGCTGGAGATGGGGGTGTGTCAGTGTTGAGATGCGGGCGCTGAAGATGTGTGCTAGTGGGTCTGGGAAGGTGTGATGTAGTTAATGTTAATATGATGTCGTTTGTGTCTGTGTATGTTTTGTATTGTTTATAAAATATAAAATAAAATATTTTTTAAGTCCCAATGCAAAGTTACACCTCACTGTTCTATTTTTAGAGTTATTACATAAATCCAATTAGAATTACAAAGAATGCTAAAGTCAGGTGTGAGGTAATATGGAGGACCAGCCTATTCCCTATGATGTAAACTACAACAGAAATAACTTCAAATGTATAACTTCATATTAAACCAATCGTTTGCACTCATGGGTTCCCACTAGATAACACAACCACACAGTATATGAAACGCATGAGGTGTGGCTAATGTTGACAAGCTGGAGCTAGCTACCGAGCTAGCATACAAACTCTGTAGCACAGAGTAGATCCTCCATATGACGTAGAGAAATAGTGCATTGTGGGTAGTTTAGAAGATATCCAGAAATAAGTTAAGAAATATGTAATAACACAAAAATATAACTGTACTTATGGGTAACCAGATCGTGACTACAGCTCAGTTACTAAGTCTTTAACCACACTGTATTGTTACACTGGTGAGTAAAAACTCATGCTTCCTACCCTTTAACTTGTTGTCTGAAGATAAAATGTACATTTTACTGAACTGCGTCCAGTCAGCAGATGGACTAGATGCCTCTTAGGCCGCCCATTGTGACTCCATCAAGAATTCAGCAGAGCAAGTTTGTATGAAGGTCTGGTTATTAAATGGGTACATAGTTCAATAGTAATATCCTCTAAAACGCTCTGGTGACAAACTTTACTGCCCTGTTTCCAGTTGTCCACATGGCTGGAAGAACCTATTCAAGTAAGTAAGTAAATAGATTTAGAAAATGTAAAAAAAAAACAATGTATTATTAACTAACTAGCTACAGTGCAGGCTAACTCATATGAGCTGCTAAATGAGCGAGCTAGTTGGCTTGCTAGCTATCTAACCAACTTCAAATACTGTATAGATAGATAGCTAGCTAAGTGAATGAAATATCACCAGCTACCTAACTTCATATTAGCTAGCTATCTTGATGTATTTATCACTGTAAAAAACAAACTCCAAATGCATTTGTAGGTAGCTAGCTAGCAGCCATGGAGGAGGGTGAAAGGATAGCAGCCCCAACTGTCAGTGAGAGAGGAGGCTATTCTGGATAGGGCAGGTACTTTTGTGTAGTTCCTGTCCCTAGAAGTGAGGACGGAGATAATAGTAACATAATATTCAGTGTGGTGTAATTTGACTATAATGAAGTCTGTTTCTTGTGAGGTTTTCTGTCCTCAGATAAAGAGCTCTATGAAAGCCAGTCTACATATGAAGAGGTCCCAATGAAGAGCAGTGGTTCTCAGTCCTGGGGACTCAGAGGGGCACATTGTTGTTTTTGCCTTCACACTGCACAGCTGATTCAAATGATCAACTCATTATCAAGCTTCAAGTGGTATTTATGTTTTCATTTGTGATGCCGTCCTTGATATGATCCTGTTATTGTCACATGCTACACATGTACATATGTGTGCCCATGCATCTATCAATCCAATGTTATCATGATTTGTTATCAGGGATATTATACTTCAGTAATCCACAATGACCTGGTGATGTAACAGTCTAATAATTACATTGTCTTCCATATTCCTACAGATACCTTGTAACTGGAGATTCCTTCATAACGATTGCCTACAGTTACCGTGTAGGGCACTGCAAGGTTGGGTGACCAGGGCCATCTGGGACTGCCTCCTGGAGGAATTCAGGTGTGTGAAGGCTACCTGTGTCCTGCGTAACTTCATGAGGATGGACACGAGGACCAGAAGGGGATCAGCAGCTCACCGCCGTGTGCCAGAGGAGGAGTCTGCTGCTCTGCAGGATGTTTCAAGGATGGGGTCCAACAACGCAGCAAGAGAGGCAATCCGTGTGCAGGAGATCTTCACCTCCTACTTCTTCAAAGAGGGTGCTGTTCCCTGGCAACACCATAGACGTCACTATGCACAACCAAAGGCTCTTTTAAGAGCCATTCACATTGCAATAAGAGTATTCTTCCATTTACTGAGCTATGTCAACTGCAGTTATTCAGTTCACAGTTTATCTCCCTTTGATTTCTACTTCTCATGTGAGGGTGCTGTTTAGGTAAGGGTGTGATGTCTGTGCAAAAACAAAACAGGCTATTTTAAATCACCCATATTGAAAAAATGTAGAACAATTAGACACCCTATAACCCACACCTACACACTCATGTATCAATCTGATTGATGGATTGTGTTGTGCAGTAAACAGGCTCAGGTGTATAACTGTGGCTCCTTCCACCTTCAAAGAACAGGCAAGAGGGCCAACCATGGAGAATAGTAAGACACTTCATTATTTCTATAACTACGCTGTATTGTTTGTCCTTGTGGGTCCGTTCATGTTTTTCAGCATAAAGTCCTCTGCAGCCACTTAGTGTGGTGTGGACACCAGGTGAGGCCACACACAGATTACTGTTGAACACTGTCGCTTTAACTACCTTATTTTCTCAATAACAGTCTCTCTCCTTCACTTCATCCCTCTCTCCTCTTCTCCCTAAATGCTCTAGGTTATATCAGCTGTGTCGGTGAACCCCTCCTGCATCTGAACTGGCTACATAGAGGGCACAGCATGATCAGAGGTGAGAGGTCACTTGGTCAGGTCAACAGGAAGTATTATTAAAGAGATGCTTTACATTGAAATACAGACAGAGATGCAGTAGTCCCAGAGTTAATGATCCCAGGTCAGTTTATATTATACAGGAAGTATAATTAAAGAGATGCTTTACATTGAAATACAGACAGAGATGCAGTAGTCCCAGAGTTAATGATCCCAGGTCAGTTTATATTATACAGGAAGTATTATTAAAGAGATGCATTACATTGAAATACAGATAGAGATGCAGTAGTCCCAGAGTTAATGATCCCAGGTCAGTTTATATTATACAGGAAGTATTATTAAAGAGATGCTTTACATTGAAATACAGATAGAGATGCAGTAGTCCCAGAGTTAATGATCCCAGTTCAGTTTATATTATACAGGAAGTATTATTAAAGAGATGCTTTACATTGAAAATACAGATAGAGATGCAGTAGTCCCAGAGTTAATGATCCAAGGTCAGTTTTTTATTTCACCTCCTGATTGATGCCTAACAATGTTAGAATAAAAAATAATAACACAAGGTTTAAACATGCTCTCTCTCTCCACCTGTCTCTCGTCTGCAGGTATGTTTTGATGTGAGAGGATGCCAACCCCCAGTCCCATCATCGCCACCTCACCTGCTTTTAAGAACCTTTGTGCCAACGAGAGACACTATTATGTAATTGTGATGAACTGAGAGAATATTTATGTAGCACTGTGATTCATTAATCATGTGCTGCCTTCCCTGCTCCTATGTGCTTACCTCTTTCCCTTTCTGTCTTTTACACCTCTCTCACCACCTCCTCTTTCTTCCTCTGTTTTTATAATGCACAACAGATGTGCATTGAAGTACAGATTGAACTTGTATTTATAACACTTGGATAATGAGCTTTTCAATAAAGCGTTTCACATTCTCTACTGGTTGAAATGAAGTGTAATGTGATGAAATACTCCACCTATCCTGTGTTTATCAGATCAATGCAGATGAAGGACATTAGATATTGAGATGAACCAGTGTTAGAGTATTTACATGATGCATAGGAAGTGTAGTGTTCTGTTTTTTAACATTATATTTCTGTATATATGAATTAACTAGTTAAATCCTGTTTCTAGTCTATTAGTATCAATCCCACTTTTCCAGCCTGCTGAAGGCGTGGTGGAGTGGTAAACACCACCCCCGGCTCTACCAGGGGCTTGAGGTGGTCTCCCACAGCTCTGCTTATGTCATGTTCTGTGGCCTTGCTGTTCCATTTCTTGACTGCCCCTGTAACACAGAAATAAACACATTTAGTAATATACACTCCTCAAAAAAATAAAGGGAACACTTAAACAACACAATGTAACTCCAAGTCAATCACACTTCTGTGAAATCAAACTGTCCACTTAGGAAGCAACACTGATTGACAATAAATTTCACATGCTGTTGTGCAAATGGAATAGACAACAGATGGAAAATATAGGCAATTAGCAAGACACCCCCAATAAAGAAGTGGTTCTGCAGGTGGTGACCACAGACCACTTCTCAGTTCCTATGCTTCCTGGCTGATGTTTTGGTCACTTTTGAATGCTGGCGGTGCTTTCACTCTAGTGGTAGCATGAGACGGAGTCTACAACCCACACAAGTGGCTCAGGTAGTGCAGCTCATCCAGGATGGCACATCAATGCGAGCTGTGGCAAGAAGGTTTGCTGTGTCTGTCAGCGTAGTATCCAGAGCATGGAGGCGCTACCAGGAGACAGGCCAGTACATCAGGAGACATGGAGGAGGCCGTAGGAGGGCAACAACCCAGCAGCAGGACCGCTACCTCCGCCTTTGTGCAAGGAGGAGCAGGAGGAGCACTGCCAGAGCCCTGCAAAATTACCTCCAGCAGGCCACAAATGTGCATGTGTCTGCTCAAACGGTCAGAAACAGACTCCATGAGGGTGGTATGAGGGCCCGACGTCCACAGGTGGGGGTTGTGCTTACAGCCCAACACCGTGCAGGACGTTTGGCATTTGCCAGAGAACACCAAGATTGGCAAATTCGCCACTGGCGCCTTGTGCTCTTCACAGATGAAAGCAGGTTCACACTGAGCATGTGACAGACGTGACAGAGTCTGGAGATGCCATGGAGAACGTTCTGCTGCCAGCAACATCCTCCAGCATGACCGGTTTGGTGGTGGGTCAGTCATGGTGTGGGGTGGCATTTCTTTGGGGGTTGCACAGCCCTCCATGTGCTCGCCAGAGGTAGCCTGACTGCTATTAGGTACCGAGATGAGATCCTCAGACCCCTTGTGAGACCATATGCTGGTGCGGTTGGCCCTGGGTTCCTCCTAATGCAAGACAATGCTAGACCTCATGTGGCTGGAGTGTGTCAGCAGTTCCTGCAAGAGGAAGGCATTGATGCTATGGACTGGCCCGCCGTTCCCCAGACCTGAATCCAATTGAGCACATCTGGGACATCATGTCTCGCTCCATCCACCAACGCCACGTTGCACCACAGACTGTCCAGGAGTTGGCAGATGCTTTAGTCCAGGTCTGGGAGGAGATCCCTCAGGAGACCATCTGCCACCTCACCAGGAGCATGCCCAGGCGTTGTAGGGAGGTCATACAGGCACGTGGAGGCCACACACACTACTGAGCCTCATTTTGACTTGTTTTAAGGATGAACCATGACTAGAATACAGTATATACATATGAAGTGGATAGCAGTAGTTATATAGGATGAACCATGACTAGAATACAGTATATTCATATGAAGTGGACAGCAGTAGTTATGTAGAATACAGTATATACATATGAAGTGGACAGCAGTAGTTATATAGGATGAACCAGGACTAGAATACAGTATATACATATGAAGTGGACAGTAGTAGTTATATAGGATGAACCATGACTAGAATACAGTATATTCATATGAAGTGGACAGTAGTAGTTATATAGGATGAACCATGACTAGAATACAGTATATACATATGAAGTGGACAGCAGTAGTTATATAGGATGAACCAGGACTGGAATACAGTATATACATATGAAGTGGACAGCAGTAGTTATATAGGATGAACCAGGACTAGAATACAGTATATACATATGAAGTGGACAGCAGTAGTTATATAGGATGAACCATGACTAGAATACAGTATATACATATGAAGTGGACAGCAGTAGTTATATAGGATGAACCAGGACTAGAATACAGTATATACATATGAAGTGGACAGCAGTAGTTATATAGGATGAACCAGGACTAGAATACAGTATATACATATGAAGTGGACAGCAGTAGTTATATAGGATGAACCAGGACTAGAATACAGTATATACATATGAAGTGGACAGCAGTAGTTATATAGGATGAACCATGACTGGAATACAGTATATACATATGAAGTGGACAGTAGTAGTTATATAGGATGAACCAGGACTAGAATACAGTATATACATATGAAGTGGACAGCAGTAGTTATATAGGATGAACCATGACTGGAATACAGTATATACATATGAAGTGGACAGTAGTAGTTATATAGGATGAACCAGGACTAGAATACAGTATATACATATGAAGTAGACAGCAGTAGTTATATAGAATACAATATATACATATGAAGTGGACAGCAGTAGTTATATAGGATGAACCAGGACTAGAATACAGTATATACATATGAAGTGGACAGCAGTAGTTATATAGGATGAACCATGTCTAGAATACAGTATATACATATGAAGTGGGTAAAACAGTAAACATTATTAAAGTGTCCAGCGGCTGAGGTCCTCTGGGTGGCTGAGGTCCTCTGGGTGGCTGAGGTCCTCTGGGTGGCTGAGGTCCTCTGGGTGGCTGAGGTCCTCTGGTGGCTGAGGTCCTCTGGTGGCTGAGGTCCTCTGGTGGCTGAGGTCCTCTGGTGGCTGAGGTCCTCTGGTGGCTGAGGTCCTCTGGGTGGCTGAGGTCCTCTGGTGGCTGAGGTCCTCTGGTGGCTGAGGTCCTCTGGTGGCTGAGGTCCTCTGGTGGCTGAGGTCCTCTGGTGGCTGAGGTCCTCTGGTGGCTGAGGTCCTCTGGGTGGCTGAGGTCCTCTGGGTGGCTGAGGTCCTCTGGTGGCTGAGGTCCTCTGGTGGCTGAGGTCCTCTGGGTGGCTGAGGTCCTCTGGGTGGCTGAGGTCCTCTGGGTGGCTGAGGTCCTCTGGGTGGCTGAGGTCCTTGATGATCTTCTTGACCTTCCTGTGACACCAGGTGCTGTAGATGTCCTGGAGGGCAGGCACTTTGCCCCCGGTGATATGTTGGGCAGAACGCACCACCCTCTGGAGAGCCCTGTGGTTGCGACACTGTGGTTTCAGCCTCCGGAGGTTGAAGAGGTGCTGTTCTGATTTCTTCACCACAAGGTCTGTGTGGGTGGACCATTTGTCTGGTCTTCTCTACCTGACCGTCTCATTATCTTCTCTCAAGAAGAACTATCTTATGGTATGAAGATTGTCCTTCTTGAGAGAAGATCGAGCCTTTTTCTCTCCAGAAGATGTCTGGTAGGCCCATTTAAATACCTTTTTTGGACATTTCAAGATAGCAGATGTTTGAGTTGGGTTATTTTTTTCATTTTTGACAAAATGAGCACTCCTGGAAGTGACAGATTTTGACTCATATTGAGTGATAAGACTGAGCTATTTAAAAACACTTTTTCAACATTTCAAGATAGCAGTTAGTTCAGTTTGATCTCACTAAAGACAGCTGTATATTATTTTTTTGACCCAAAAATATTCTATGTTCATGCCCACTTTTTTTGCACTATGTTTGAAGACTGTCAACTTCTTGTCAGGAGGAGAATCACTTAGCCTTTCGACTAATTTTCAAATGATAGGATGCCTATTTAAAAACACTTTTTCAACATTTCAAGATAGCAGTTAGTTCAGTTTGATCTTATGAAAGACAGCTGTATCATTTTTTATTGCCGAAAGGAGCAAGTGCGACACTCACGTGTCCAAAATCAGTACTCTAAGTACTCAAGTGGACTCTGCCATGCAGCAGAATACCACCCTTAGGTACCATCTGGAGGAAGTCCAGAATGGTCACGCTCTACAGCATGACTATCCATCCAAGCAACCGGAGTCCGGTACTCAAAAGAGTGAAGACGATAGGTTTCAGACATTGCCTCCATCATGTGTCCCTCAGTCTTCTCCTCTTGGCCATTTGGCACCGCATTGCCAAATTTAAAAATAACTTTACTGGGAAATCACACTTTGCAATAAACAACGTGATATGCTCAGAAAAATAGGCTAGGTGATACAGGTTAGCGCCATCTTGGAACCATCTAAAATCAAATATACTATTGTAAATATTCCCTTACCTTTTGATTATCTTCATCAGAAGGCACTTCCAGGCATCCCAGGTCCACAACACATGTAGTTTTGTTCGAAAAAGTTAATAATTTATGTCCCAATAGTTCCTTCTTGTTAGCGCGTTCCAAAGGCTACTCATAATGCACTGAAGCGCGCGGGACATGTCGTCACGAATGTGCAAAAAATATATATTTACGTTCGTTCAAACATGTCAAACGTTGTATAACATAAATCTTTAGGGCCTTTTTCAACCAGAGCTTCAATAATATTCAAGGCGGACGATTGCATTGTCTTACTAAACATTTCGGAACAAAAGGGTTCCCATGGGCGCCCGCGTCATAGTAGTAATGAACCTCCCCCTGTGACCAACTTCCCAAGCCTCTCTTTGGGTCAGTTTCTACCATAGAAGACTCAAACCACTTTGTAAAGACTGTTGACATCTAGTGGAAGCCTTAGGAAGTGCTAAATGATTAATAAGTCCCTGTGAGTTTCAATGGCAAAGGCTTGAAAGTGATTCCACACATCAGATTTCCACTTCCTGTTAGGATTTGTCTCAGGGTTTTGACTGCCATATGAGTTTTGTTATACTCACAGACACCATTAAAACAGTTTTAGAAACTTTAGAGTGTTTTCTATCCAAATCTAATTATATGCATATTCTAGTTACTGTGCAGGAGTAGTAACCAAATGAAATCGGGTATGTTTTTTATCCGGCCGTGCAAATACTTCCCCCTATTAAGAGTTTATTCGGA
Source organism: Salmo trutta (assembly GCF_901001165.1). Classification (NCBI taxonomy): domain Eukaryota; kingdom Metazoa; phylum Chordata; class Actinopteri; order Salmoniformes; family Salmonidae; genus Salmo; species Salmo trutta. The sequence continues at coordinate 241,853 of NW_021822729.1, forward strand.
AGATAATGGCTCTATAAACACTCTTCCGTGGTGTCCCGACTTTCTAGTTAATTACATTTACATGATTAGCTAATCAGGTGATATTAATTACAGAGAAAGGATTTTATAGGATAGCATGTCATATCACTTAATCTGGCATAACCAAAGACACGAAAGCAGAGAGGGAGAGAGCAGAAAGAGAGAGAGCAGAGAACAGAGAGAGAGCAGAGAGAGCAGAGAGAGCAGAGAGAGCAGAGAGAGAGAGCAGAGAGAGCAGAGAGAGCAGAGAAGAGAGAGAAGAGAGAGAGGGAGCAGGCTGAGAGAGCAGAGAACAGAGAGAGCAGAGAACAGAGAGCAGGCTGAGAGAGCAGAGAGAGCAGAGAACAGAGAGAAGAGAGAGAGAGAGCAGGCTGAGAGAGCAGAGAGAGCAGGGAAAGCAAAGAGCAGAGAGAGAGAATGCAGGGAAAGCAGAGAGAGAGAGCAGAGGGAGAGAGCAGTGAGAGAGAGAGCAGAGAGAGCAGAGGGAGAGAGAGAGCAGAGAGAGCAGAGAGAGCAGAGAACAGAGAGCAGAGAGAGCAGAGGGAGAGCAGAGAGCAGAGAACAGAGAGAGCAGAGGGAGAGAGAGCGCAGAGAACAGAGAGAGCAGAGGGAGAGATAGCGCAGAGAGAGGGAGCAGGCTGAGAGAGCAGAGAGAGAGAGCAGAAAACAGAGAGAGAGAATAGAGAGAGAGAGCAGAGAGCAGTGAGTGAGAAGAGAGCAGAGAGAGAGTAGAGAGAGAGAGCAGAAAGAGCAGAGAGAGAGCAGCAGAGCAGAGAGCAGAGAGAGAGAAGAGAGAGAGAGCAGAGAGCACGCTGAGAGAGCAGAGAGCAGGCTTAGAGAGCAGAGAGAGAGCAGAGAGCAGAGAGAGAGAGCAGAGAGAGAGAGCAGAGAGAGCAGAGAGAGCAGAGAAAAGAGAGAGAGCAGAGAGAGAGCAGCAGAGCAGAGAGCAGAGAGAGAGAGCAGAAAGAGCAGAGAGAGAGCAGGGAGCAGGCTGAGAGAGAGCAGAGAGCAGAGAGAGAGAGAGAGCAGAGAGAGTGCAGAGAGAGAGAGCAGAAAGAGCAGAGAGAGAGCAGGGAGGGCAGAGAGAGAGCAGAGAGAGCAGAGAAAAGAGAGAGAGCAGCAGAGAAAAGAGAGAGAGAGAGAGCAGAGAGACGAGAGAGCAGAGAGAACAGAGAGCATAGAGAGCAGGAAAAGCAGAGAGCAGAGAGAGTGCAGAGAGAGCAGAGAGAGAGCAGGGAGCAGGCTGAGAGAGAGCAGAGAGAGAGCAGGGAGCAGAGAGAGAGCAGAGAGTAGAGAGAGAGCAGAGAGAGCAGAGATAGTAACCCTGCATCACAACACTCTGTTGCTATAGTAACCCTGCATCACAACACCCTGTTGCTATAGTAACCCCGCATCACAACACTGTTGCTATAGTAACCCTGCATCACAACACCCTGTTGCTATAGTAACCCCGCATCACAACACTGTTGCTATAGTAACCATGCATCACAACACCCTGTTGCTATAGTAACCCTGCATCACAACACCCTGTTGCTATAGTAACCCTGCATCACAACACTCTGTTGCTATAGTAACCCTGCATCACAACACTCTGTTGCTATAGTAACCCTGCATCACAACACTCTGTTGCTATAGTGACCCTGCATCACAACACTCTGTTGCTATAGTGACCCTGCATCACAACACTCTGTTGCTATAGTAACCCTGCATCACAACACTCTGTTGCTATAGTGACCCTGCATCACAACACTCTGTTGCTATAGTAACCCTGCATCACAACACTCTGTTGCTATAGTGACCCTGCATCACAACACTCTGTTGCTATAGTAACCCCGCATCACAACACTCTGTTGCTATAGTGACCCTGCATCACAACACTCTGTTGCTATAGTAACCCCGCATCACAACACTCTGTTGCTATAGTGACCCTGCATCACAACACTCTGTTGCTATAGTAACCCCGCATCACAACACTCTGTTGCTATAGTGACCCTGCATCACAACACTCTGTTGCTATAGTAACCCTGCATCACAACACTCTGTTGCTATAGTAACCCTGCATCACAACACTCTGTTGCTATAGTGACCCTGCATCACAACACTCTGTTGCTATAGTAACCCTGCATCACAACACTCTGTTGCTATAGTAACCCTGCATCACAACACTCTGTTGCTATAGTGACCCCTGCATCACAACACTCTGTTGCTATAGTAACCCTGCATCACAACACTCTGTTGCTATAGTGACCCTGCATCACAACACTCTGTTGCTATAGTGACCCTGCATCACAACACTCTGTTGCTATAGTAACCCTGCATCACAACACTCTGTTGCTATAGTAACCCTGCATCACAACACTCTGTTGCTATAGTAACCCTGCATCACAACACTCTGTTGCTATAGTAACCCTGCATCACAACACTCTGTTGCTATAGTGACCCTGCATCACAACACTCTGTTGCTATAGTAACCCTGCATCACAACACTCTATTGCTATAGTAACCCTGCATCACAACACTCTGTTGCTATAGTGACCCTGCATCACAACACTCTGTTGCTATAGTAACCCTGCATCACAACACTCTGTTGTACATATTTAATTGTTTTGTATTTCAGTTCATATTTGTTTTATGTAACCAGTCGCAGGTTAACGTCAACCTGACAGAGACAATGTAAAACCAATAACTAAACTGTTTTCACAATTAACATGCTTTTTCTTGTTTCAAGTATGTTTTATTATGAAAAGTACAATAATATCCATGTATACTTGTACAACTATGGAGCGCATGTCCACATATAATTGTACAATTTGTTTTTCCAACATAAAAGACAAGAAATGATCACATTGGTATTTTAACAGTGTTATTGTAAGAGTTTAAATGTTTAAACAGAGGATACATCTAAAACAGGATAAAACAAGTGCAGTATGTTGTGAGAATGTTACTTTAACGTCGACTCATAACGTCACACTATAACGTCATGGGAGTCTTGTGGAAAGACTAACGGTGTTATTGTAAGAGGTCATGGGTCAAGGTCCTCACAATTATAGGAAGATGCGCATGTGTGTGTGTGAGAGTGTGTCCTGTGTGTGTATGTGTCCTGTTGTGTGTGTGTGTGTGTGTGTGTGTG